>NW_028258138.1:18790378-19093409 GCF_053883595.1 Heterocephalus glaber
TTCTAAAGTGTCATAATAAATGTCAAATATAAATTATTTTATTGTAGTGGTCTGACATCAAAGTTATTTATAGGAAAACTGCTAGTAGTTAAAAAGCTGTCCAATACATTTCAATAAGTTACACAGCACACGTATCCTCTCTCTCTCCCTTTCTTCTCTTCCTCCTCCTCCTTTCAGTAAATAGTTAAATAAAACATTTTTACTATTCAAAAAGTTAGTAATTACTCATTTACTGCCAATAATTACAACATTGAAGATGTAATTATTTTGTTTAATTTTTTTTACTGATAGATTAAAACATAAAATTTATACATGTTAATGAGTTCATGTGATGATGTTCAGTATGTGTGTATATTGCATAATGGTTAAAATTAGATCAAACACAACTATCCCTTCAAGTATGTATCATTTCTTTTTTTTGCTTAAATTCTTTTATTGGTACATTTTAGGCATACAATACGTTTACATTTATCGTTGGGTGCTTGTACCTGCACATGATGTATTTTGGTTCTTATTTTTTCCCGTTACCTGTGCACCCTTCACCCCCTCCACCCTTTCCTATTTACATAGAACTTGTGGTGAAATCTCAAAATTATTTATTCCAGGTTTTTGAAATGTACAGCGCATTACTGTTATGTATGTATACTCAGCCCGATGTGTAATAGCACAACACAAAGTCTTAGTACTGTGTAAGTGTAACTCAGTACACACTGGTATGCTTTTCCCTATCTTTCCATCCTCCTACTCTCTTGAGCCTTAGGTAAACACAATTGTACTTTTAAATTCTGTGAGATCAGTTTCTTAAATGTTACATGAGTGCTAACATGAAATATTTGTCTTTAACTTGCAGGTTAATTTCACTTAACATAAAGATTTTCAGTTCCATCCATTTAGTCAAAAATGACAAAATTTCATTGTTTGATGGCTAAATGGTATTCCGATATTTATAAAAGCCACATTTTCTTTATCCATTCATCAGTTGATTACAACACTAATTGTTTCCATGTATTAGTATCGCAAAGAGTCATGCAATAAATATGAAAATATTAATATCTCTTTGACAAACTGATTTTATTTCCTTCTATGTATACAGAAGTGGGATTTCTCAGTCATATGGTAGTTTTAATTTTAATGTTTGATAAAATTCCATGTTATTTTACATAATTTCCATAGTAATTTACATTCCTCCCTAGAGTGTGCACATTCCCTTTTCTCCACATCCTTGCACTATACTGAACAGCAAAAAGCTAAATGTTTCCTAAGATCTGAAACAAGACCAAAAGTCCTGCTTTCCTCATTTTAATGCAACACAGTATAATGCTGCATCAGTTCATGAACATTGTTTATTTCACTATTCTGGTGACCAGCTGAACTGGTCATAAACTGAATCAAATATCCTCATAAGGTTCAATGTAAATAAAGTTAATCTGTTCTAACCCCTACAAAAATGGCTTCAGACCAAATCAAATTTCCTCATAAGGATCAATATAAATAAGGTTAATCCATTCTGAACCCTATGTATTTTCTTAACCACAAAAATTTGAAACAAAGTACAGTTCACTACAGTAAGAAGAGAGAAAATGGTAATTGTGCTTTAGGGAGGTGGGTGGGGAGGTGGTTATTGTTTGGAAGGAGATTACCCCCACAGGGACATCAGGGAGATCTCTTTCAGGGAGTTCTTTTCTTTTTTGTGTCTTAGCTGAAGGGTCAATTTTGATGAAAAAAAATCTATCTAATGTCACTTGTTTTTTTTCTGAGTTGTGTAACCCTCCAGAAATGAGAGACCACATTATCGGTCATCAGACTCAACACTGTGTTCATTACCATTATGTTGTGGTGGTGCTTCTTAGAGAAATCCTAGAATTCATTCCTTTTTTCCATAATATATTTTATCACATGACTGTTAACCCCCTCCCTGTCCTCCTCTTCCTAAGTGGAATGCTCTTCAATGAACAATTTCTGCTGCTCACTCTAGATTTCAGCAAGTTCTTCCATCATCATCTCCTCCTCATGCTCCTCAGCAAACTCCTCTATGTCTGTATGATTGACATCCAGGCCCAAACTCTTGCCCATGAATACAATCTCCTCCATTACCCTTGAGTCATATCCTTCAAAGTCACATTTAGTGATGCATTTTGGCCACAGTTTCCTCCAGCCTGAGTTTAAGTTCCAGTATGTGACATCTTCCTAGGCTTTGTCAATGAAGTCAGTGCTGTGGAGGACATAGAAATGTTTCTTCCAGAACTCTTCCAGAGTCTAGGATGTTGCTTCAATGACATTAAAACACCTAGTGAAAAGCACCTTTGTGTATAGCTTCTTGAAGTTGCAGATCATTTTCTGGTCCATGCTGCAGAAGAGGTGTCATGTTGAGGTGTGAAAAACTTGACCTGTATGTGATCATGCTCAGCATCCACTAAGGCTGGAGAGCATGATGGAGCATTGTCCATCAGAAGGCAACTTTTAGGCAGTTGATTGTCAGAAAGATATTTAACAGTGAGTGTGAATATCTCATGCAGCCATTCCGTGAATGATTGTCTTATGACCCAAGCTTTCCCATTGGCCCTCCACTTGACAGGCAATCTGGCTTTGTGATATAATGTCCGTTGAACTCACAAGGGTTCTGGGAATGGTAGAGAAGTAGTGGCTTAATCTTCAGATCAGTGCTTGCATTTGCACACAGCAAAAGGGTCAATCTATTCTTCATGGCTTGTGCCCTGGAAGTGCCTTTTCCTCCTGCATGATATAGGTTCTGTTCAACATCTTCCAGAAGAGCTCTGTTTCATTGTGGTTGAACTCTTGTTGAGCAATATATTGCTTTGCCTTCATGAATTCTGTGAATTCTTTCTTGAGGGCTTCTGTAGCAGCCTTGTACGAAATGGAAGCCTCAACAAAACTTATTACACTCTAGATGCCACTTCACTTCCAGCACTTATCAAACCACACTCTACTGGCTTTAAAGGCATCAGTTGCTGCACTTGTAGAGGGGTTTTCTTATAGTAAATCACTGTGCAAATTCCTGGCTTTTTCACAGATTATAGTTTCACTAATGCTATCACCTGCCAGCTGTTTCTTATTCAACCATATTAATAAAAATTTTCCACCTCTTCCAGCATTTGTATCCTCTTCTTGCTTAACATCATTACTCCTTTTACCAC
Source organism: Heterocephalus glaber (assembly GCF_053883595.1). NCBI lineage: Eukaryota > Metazoa > Chordata > Mammalia > Rodentia > Bathyergidae > Heterocephalus > Heterocephalus glaber. The sequence goes on from NW_028258138.1 coordinate 18,793,534, forward strand.
ATCAGCTCCTTTAATAGCATCTTTATCTTCACAATAGTGGAGATAGTTGACTTTGCTAACTTGAACTCCAAACCCAGATCAGTCACATGAATACCTTGCTCATGTTTTTCTATAATTTCCTTCTTCAGTTCAGTGATTATTTTCTTCTTGTCATTCTTGCTTTTCACATTCTTGTCACTTTCATTACACCTCTGCACATTCTAGTTAACTCCATTACCACTGTGCACATTATTGTCACTTTCATTGCCACTCTGTACTTTCTACCACCGTGCTGGATCTGCACTTTCTGTGGAGCCATGCTTGATGGAAAAATATTGTACCACACTCTGTGTGTGAAAAAGCAAACAAAAAAGCTTCACAGTAAGTGTGCACAGGTCTGTCTGTGCCCACAATCTTGACGAAAGGAAGCCACAACCACATGTTAGACCAGGACAGATGACCTCATCTGTGTTCATGCAGGGAAGACAGCCACAGTCATTTTTGTCACCCATTGTGGAGTTCATGAATGGAAGGAGAAATCTGTCCAATGCTTCTGTTTTGTGAATCAAATTGTTAGTGAACAGGAACCTTTATGAACCAAGGTATTACTGTACTAGAAGTCCTTTTGAGAGAAATCAGGCAAAAGAAAGAAATTAAGAACATCCAAATTGAAAAAAAAAGTCAAATTATTGTTGTTGGCAGATTGCATGATTTAACGGATACAAAAGCTACCAAAATCTATTAAAACTAACAAATGAATTTAGCAAATTTTCAGGATACAAATCAATATAGAATAATTAGCAGTGTTTTATATTCCATTAGCAAATTATCTGCATCAAAAAATCATTTCCAACAGCTATAAATGGTAATGTACCTTGGAATAAATTTAACCAAAAATATCAAGAATCTCTAAAAGGAGAATTACAAAATATTGAGAAAAGAAATTGAAGAATACACACACAGTGGAATATATCTCACATGTTCATGGATTGGGAACATCATTATTAAAATGTCCTCATAATCCCAAATCATCTATAGATTAACAGCAATTCCTATGAATATAAAAATGGCACCATTCACTGAACTAGAAAAACTTTTCTCGAATAGTCCAAGCCATCTTAAGCCTAGAGAACAAGACAGGAATCATTTTACAACTTGTCCTCACAAACTACTGCAAAGTTTTAGTGATGAAAACACCATGGTATAGGTATAGATATGACATATAGACAAAAGGAACAGAGTAGAGATCTAGAGGTAAATCGACACAACTACATTTTGATTTTTGATGAATATTGCTAAAACACACATTAGAAAGACTCATAATTTGAATAAATAGTAGAAGAAAAATTGGATATCCAATGTAAAAGAATGAAACTAGACTACTATTTCTAATTAGTAATAAAATAAGCTTACAGCGGAATAAAGATTTAATGGAAGGCCCAAAACTTTGAAACTCCTAGAGGAAAACAGGTGAAACACTACTGCAAAGCATTTTTTACAAAAACACAGTATACAAAAGTAATAACAGAAAATATCAAACTAACAAGATTCTGTATAACAAAAGAAGCTGTCAACCAATGAACAAACAACTTTTTAAAAAGTAAATATTTCCAAGGAGTTGATATCCAGAATACACAAGGGCCAGGTATAAGCACCTATAATCCTAGCTACTCAGGAGGCTGAGGCAGGAATATCTGGAGTTCCTGGCTAACCTGTGTGACATAGAAAGATATTATCTCAAACAAACATACAAACAAAAGCAAAAATGAAATCATATAAGAATCTCCAAAAGCTCAATACCGAAACACATATAAAAAACAAAACCATGAATAAATACTTTGAAATAGGCAAGAAACTTAAACATTTCTTGAGTATTAAAAAAATATTTTTCAGTAATTTTCAAGAAAATTCAAAACAAGACCACAATGTTAATCATTTCATCCAAGTAGGAATGTAAATGATTTTAACTGGAACTTCGTGCCACAAATACACATAAATGTCTTAGATTTTAGTCAATGTCATGTTTCCAAATTTTATAATTAGGATTTAATGCAATATTCCAAAATGCATATTAGAGATTGAATGTTGGTAAAACTCAAAGTCCACATATGCTTTAGCAAAATGTACAAATTTATGACATGTTCAGGCATTGGAACATTTATTCCTTTTCAATATGTTTTATAAGATTCAACAGCAGGAGCTTATTGATAAGGAATAGATCCTTTTCTGATTCAGAGCAGTGCTAGTCTTTGTTTTTATACTATGGGAATATACCATGCCAATTTAATGTCTCTCAAAATGACTGAATGCCTTCATGAAAAAGGAATCTTTTTTTCTGGTAAAATTGAGAGACTATAGGATATTTCTGGGTTTAAGAATCACGTATTTCCATTAAATGAAAACTTTTATTATTTATTATTTACCTCGGTACTTTTTGTTATATTCCACTCATTAATCTGGCATGTAGTTAATTGTACCAATTTAATTTAAACATTTCATTTTCAAATGATTTTTAGACTCAAACCAAGATTTTCCAAAATTAGATATAACAACGTATACATACTTTCTGTTAAATTATTAAAAATATCATGCTTCAGCTATCTAGAGATGTTAATGATATGGGTAAGTAATTGTCCAAGTTACATTTGTACAGTAATTGTATCCATTAGATCAATCGTGAGGAGTTTGGCAGTGATATAATTTCCTAAAGTAAATATGTTGTGATACTGTATTAAAACAAGGGCCTGACTTCACTTCACGTAACTATAGAACATATAAGAAGAGAAAGTAAAATAAAAGGCTACAAAGAAACAAAGAAAAACAAAACTATTAGTGGTTTCATATGTAAGTAAAATAAATGTATATTTTGTATCCATAAATCCTATGACTAGTTCATTGATTTCAATGTTTTGCAAATATTTTGGGCAAGAAGGAGAAGCCCAATGAAGAAATTTTCTCTGGTCCTAAGCAGAAGCTGTGGAAATAGAGTATTTTGAAAAAGCTCTGGTTGAATTCTAGAGTGATTCTGAAGCATTGTGTCCTTCAGATTTAGCTCTCTCCTGGTTGTGGGCATATGCTGACTACTTGGTTGTTCTTTGAAGGAGCAGCTCAAATTTATCAAAGGAAAGTTAATACATCTTGAGAAGAGAAGTCTTTAAAGAACTAAGGAAATTCCTAATATTGAAGTCTGAGTATGGGGTTGAGAACCAAGCTGAAGAAATGATTTGGGGTAAAAACACAAAGATATAATTTTGAAAAAGAAGAAATAATTGGAAAAGAAGTCATCTAACTAGTGAGAAATTAAAGGTCCAGAAATTAAAAACAAAACAAAACAAAACAAAAAAAACAAGTAAAGAGAGGCAATGAAAAAAAGAGTGCCATAACATATACTTCCAAAGTGGAGGACAGATCTGTATATAGAGCCTGAAAGGATTTACTCAGTGCTAAGTAAAATTCATTATGGAATAACATATATCTAATCATATTTTAGTTACTTCTTAATTAACAGAAATAAAATGAAAATTTGCAAAGTAAAATAGTGGAGAAAAAGACGAACAAATGGTTCTCATACGTGTCTTCTTAGTAACATGTTAGGATTAGATTCTTGATAAAATATTTTTTGCAAGCTTTACCTAGTAAATCCAAGATAAGTGCAAATCTATCCAAGGCTACCATGAATAAGTGCCCATTGTGTGTGTGTGCGTGCATGTGTGTGTGTTTTAACAACGATGCATTCCTAGAATTTATCATATACAGAAAATTTAATTTGCATACTTTCTCTTAGATGAGAAATCTAGAATATTTATAAAATAATGAATAAAATAAAAGAGAAATGATCAGAAAAGACAAGATAGATTCTTGTAGATAAGAGAAGGTGATCTATAAACTGGGGGGCCACAGGACTGAAAATGAGCAAAATATATTACACGCATGAACCAATTTCCCAAAATAAATGTCACAATTCTGTAAAATAAATATACACAAATAAAATACTAATGGTTTAAAGAGGGAAAATAATTATCAGCAACATACTTTAGATCAATCTTTATGGAGTTATGAGACAAGCAGTTAGTTGCTGGAGACTGGGTTGAGTATTATGTCTCTAATAATCCGGTTCTGTTAATAGCCTCTGTTTTGCATATATAATGAGAGCAATTCATGGTATTCATGGTAATTGATATGCTATCAAAAACTTGTGTGGTATAAGCTTGAATAGTAAGGCTTAGACTTTCTACCTTATCTTCTCAATGTGGAAGTAAGAAGAAAACACATTGATCAAGTTGATAGGAAGTAAATAAGAAAACTTGATTAATGTGTTTTTCCGTTTGCATGTTGGAATGATGATAATTTTCACTTTTTCATTGGAAGCACTGCAATTTAAATTTAAATTCACTATCTTCGTTAGAGTATACCTGGAAACAAATGTTTTTCCTCAAGAAATTGACAGAATGACATTGTAATTGCTGATATTTGGTGAGCTAAACATTAATGTTTCTTTAACATCGGCTTGATATGTTGTATACATATTTATAGATTGGAATTTATATAATAAGTCCAATACCTGAAACAAGATAAATAAAAATCAAGTTGTTATTATGTTTAGGCTCAAACAACAGTATTTCATTGTGAGATCTGCTATTAAACTGGAGCTTTCTGAGAAAATAAGAACTGGCCAAATGCTGGGGAAAAATGTAAGTAACTAGGAGTTTAAATAAACTGCAAATCTTAGAAAGTATAGCTTTGATTTGTGACTCACTGGGTATTTAGTCTTCTTTCTTGTTATTACATAGATCACAAATAAGGAGTGATGAAGCTACTAAAGCTGGATTTCTAAATCTTACATTGCTGACTTCTTGTCTGACCTTTATTCTTTCATAAATTCAAGCAATTTTATTGATTTGTCAGTTCCATTGTCTATGAATTTAGTTTAATATCAATGAGATTCCATATGTAAAAGAGTTAGGACACTGGCTGACACATATTTATTTCCAGGTAAAATATTATGTTTGTTGTTGAGACACATGCTTACCACTTATTCTACTTTAAGTTTTCACATTTGTCAAATAAAGTTGCAAACACACTGGACACATTCAAATATTGATAAAATATATCTTCTTTCCAAAATACTTAAATCATATATAAAGAAGTACATGTTTAATATTGAATTGAGACTAAGAACATTCAAGGTATAAAAGTCCAAAACAGTAGTGAATAACGAGGATAGTTTACATGCTGTGATGATACAGGAGATAAGAATATGTACAAAGAGACGCTGGGGGTGTAGCTCCATAGTAGAGTACTGGCCTAGCAGGCAGGAGGCCCTGAGTTTGCTCCTCAGCCTTGTAAAAGAAAAAAATTAATAATAACACTATTATTATTAATAATAACACTATTATTATTAATAATAGTAGTGTGTTTGATATAAATAATATCTAACATTCATTTTCCTGTAATTATACTCTTTTAACATTATCTGAAAAAACCAAGAGTTTATGAAATTAATTTTCATGATTTTTCCAACATTCTTGCTAAAACAGAAATCTAATGTTATTTATCCTGTTTTTAAATTAGAGAGAGGTTAATTTGGTACTTAGTCTATAAAAAATAAGTATCCAACAAAATTCACTAATTTAATAGTAATAATTTGACTCATTGGGGAAAATGAAAAATATATGCTTCCTTCAATTTGATTTTTAATTAATACTTTCATATTACAAGCTCCTATTATAGAAATGTGGCTTACATATTTTTATCACATTCACTTGCAAACACAAAGATACTTTTCAAAGTCCCTTAGTTTCTTGGTCAGTAGTTATTTCATAATATTTTTCTGTCACTTGTAAAAAACAGCAATATATGTAGCCCTTTGTGAAACTTCCTGTCAAAATCAAATTTAAAATGTTTGATTATAAAATTTCTATTTTAAAATGCAGACTAGTCTTGTTCCAATTTTCTCTAGAAAATGCATTAAAAATGTCAAAAGTTTCAAAAATTCAGTCACTTTTTGGCATTTAATACAATTTCTACCATTAAAAGGCTGTAAAATACTTGTACTGAAGGCCTTGCATTAGTCTTTCTATTTTCTTTTACATGATTTAATTGGGCAAATTCTCATTACTTCAATTTCTAAGTCTGATTAATTCACTACGATACCATTCCATAAAAATCAAACAATTTCAAGGCCTCTTAATGTCAGTCTTGTTTTTTTTCACTGAAAGTGCTTTAATTGCCTGCAGTCATTTTCTTAGTAATTTACTTCTAAAGATACATTTAGTATTAAAAATTGTATGCATATATTAGATAAACTTCTATTGGGTTTCATTACGCATTTCATGTCATATATATATTGTATAGTTATTGTGTATTACATTTATAACAATATAAATATATGTGCATATGTACTTAGTTTTAAGTTTGAAGAAGTTTGGTAATACATATTTTCATTATCTCATTTTCTAGTCCTTAAAACTTCCTTTTTCGTGGGACTTAAGTAAATTTTACCTGTATTTTTCAGTTGTAAGAATATTCATAGAAATATTTTAGTTAAAATGCCTAAAATATTTATGCAAAGTATGGTCAAAATTATTTCTAACTACACAACTAGAATACATATCCTTTATATTGGGTGAAGGTACACAAATACAAATGCAAAGTTATCAGATTTTCGTAACTCAACTGTCTATTTGCAAGGCTATTGCCTTTATATGAAGAAATATGATAAGAATTTATGTAAGATGAATTTTCCCTTGCTGAACACAATCTCTCTTGTAAGAGGAGTCACATAACAATCATGAATATCTTAAATTTAACAAGTAGCCATGTTGTTTCCATCTTGGGTGCTAGCTGAAGTATAAAATGAAGATACAGAACGAATTTGATCAGTATGAGACAGTTCAGACACTTTTATTATTTGTTCTATTGGATAAAGTCATAGAAAAAAAATAAGCCTGTTTTCCAAGAAAGTGAGTGTAAAGTATAGTTATACACTAAGGTCAAAGTTGTTTGAGGATGCTGGGTGTTTTATCTGAAATATCTGCTTACAGTCTTCTCTGTTAAAACTTTCAATACTTCAGTAACTGTATTCTAAAAATGCTCTAAGAATTTATTCACTTATTGCCTAAGCATTGAACAAGTTATTTTCTAGTACAATTTTCTAATTAGCTTAAAAAAATTAAAATTGCTTTGAGTCTGATAGCTTATGCTTAATCATATTTAGATTGAAATAGTGTAAGGAAAGTTGTGAAAATGTGTTATGTTACTACTCCTCAATAAGCTGCAATGAAATACTGGGGAAGACATTTTGAAGTTCTGTATTTGTGACTGGACTCTTATAGAGTACTGAGAGTTTCCTCCAATGGAAAGAATCATATCTTCCAGGTGATTTCTCTCTGACAGGATGGAGAAAACTAGAAATTTTGGTGACAGAGAATAGGAAGTCCATTTCAGAAAACCTATGACCTGCTTATTTTCAGGATCCCAACAGCTGCTGTTATTTACGTGGAGAATATCTAATTTGTTGTCTCACGTCGTTAAACTGTTATTTATTCCAATACTTCTCAAAATAGGGTACATGAAACAATTACATAAATGATGGGACAAACGTTAATATTTTGACTTATAATCTTAAATCAGCAGCAGTAAATGCCCAGTTTATATCATCTACGTGTGCCTTCATGAATCATTAGTCTAGCATTTAAGGGCTGTGCTCTCATGATTTAATTGAAACATTACCACCACAGGTGCTCATTTTACCTTCATGGTATAACAACTGTGAAATGACAATGTTGTCATTTCACAATGACAACAGTTTCTTTTTCACAAAGAAACTTGCCCATTTAGGTTTCACCACAACACTTATCTTCAATGCATTAAAATAATTTTCCAGTAGTAGGCTAAAGAGTCAAGGACACACATCCTAGTCTGAGTGTACTCTCAGTGGGAAAGGTAAGTGTTTTTAAATTCCTATTCCTAAAGAAAGGGAATCTGCCCAGTTATAGCACAGATAGAAAATAATAGCAAAAATGTGTTTAATTTTCTTAATGAACAAAGGCTTTTATAACATTATTCTCCCTGTTACTGGTAGTAGGTTTTATCCTAATTGAATGGGCAATTTACTCAGATTTCCAGAGAAGGTATCATAAAATTATTCACTTTGATCTCCTTCTCCAAAATCAGGTTCAGGTTTAGGAAATTGTTGTAAAGCTTTGCCACAGAGTTTTAGAGAAAGGCCTCCTTTTCCCTCTACTGTATAATGTACTTTGTCATTCTTAGAAATGTGGTGACAGGGAAAACTCTAAAAACTGTGAACACAGCACTTCAAACTTACTCTGTTTGACTCTCTATGGATTCATTTGTTTATTTCAACAATAATTCTAACCTTGTGCCTTGGACAGTACTGAATTTGAGTGAGACATAAGGACAAATGTCAAAGTTCTGCTCTGAATGAGTCTCAGGGAATATTAATGTTGTCTTGCAAGGTTTTCCTGGCAAGGTCAGATCCATCTTCTACACTCAGCAGGCCTTTCCTGATTCCACAGGTTGAACCAGGGCCTTTAACGTGCCTAAAATATTTTCTCCCTGCATGTCTCCACACAATATCTGTCTACCACATTTATGTCTTAGTAGTATTTAAGCCCTTGAACTATGACAAACGGGGTCATTTGTTGTATGTGGCCTAAGTGTATGCAATGGTTGAGAGATTTTGACATCTTCCTCAAGGTTTTAAAAGATATAAGTGCCTAGGGAGGGCAGCTTCTTTCTAAATTCTCCTCTTCCCATTCAATTTTTCTCTTCTCATTTAAGAAATTTCACTGCCACACTGAGGAATACAAATATCTAGAATGAGAATCTAGAGTTATCCATTTCTAAGCTCCTGATTTTGTCATCCTGTCACATTGGTATTAGTGCTATCTTTTGGGGGATAATCATTTCTTGATTTAGAGCCTCTTATATTGAGGTAAATATTAAAAGAAGAAGCGTGACAATTACTTTATTGGAGCTAAAATTAACAGAATCAAAGAATTCATAACCACTGCAGTATTTCAATTATGGAAATTTGAACAAAGCAGAGAAATAGGCAAAACTCCAGTTCTAATGAGTAAGCAGAGTTAACTTTCTGACAGATAAAGCAAAACATTTTATAGAATATTTGAATGGGCTTACTTGAAAGACATGGCCATTTAGATTCCAACACATTTTGATTTTGTTTTCTAAGATACTGCTTCTGTTTAAGGTGGTGTTCAATTTGCATTTTGGACAAGATTATTTTTGAGTGGCTCCAATTTAGGTTGAGGAGTCATTGGTGCAGAAAATTTCATTTGATTCAGAAAGGGGGACAGCTGAAAGAAACTAAATTTAGCTTTAATCACATATTGAGACAAGGACAAAACAGCACAGATCCTAATTGCTTTGGTTTATAAAGACATTGATGCTTATTTAAATTCTTTTTAGGAAGTGACAGGCTTCCTAAGTCCTAAGTGAAGACATTCTGCATAGACTCTTTTTGGAACTTATACTATAATCATTCTTACATACTTTTATACAATCTTTCTACACAAAAATAGAAATGTGTGCTGAAGAGTTTATGCTGATTATTAGAATAAACATTGTGTTTTGGGAGCCATGGAATTAAAGTTCTGTAGAGATTCTCTCTCTTTCATTCTCATTAAAAATGCGTAAAATATTTAAAATAAAATATATAAGTAAAATTTATAATTTTAAATTGTTTACAATGTACTATTCTATGACATTGTGTTCATACTGTTGTGAAACCATAACCTCCATTCATTTCCACAATTTTACTTCTTCAATTGAAACTTTCTAACTATTAAACAGTCACACTCCAATCTCTTTTCCTCTCAGCCCCTGGGAACACTCTGTATCACTTTCTGTCTTTAAGAATTTGACTGTTTTTGTACCTTCATGTGAACTAAATTATACATTATTTGTTTCTTTGTGACTAACTTAATTCAGTTAGCATAATATCTTTAAGGTTCACCCATGTTCATTTTTTAATGGGGTTGTTTTTGGTTGTTGTTGTTGACTCTGTCAATGCATTAGAAAATAAATACCCAATATAAATAAAATTTGACAAATAGATAAAATGATATATCAACATAAAATCCTTGTTAATATTTAGCAAACTTTGGAAGTATAAAACTAAAATGTATTTTAAGTGAAAACTTACAGATAAATATTATATGATGCTTATGTCAAGAAAAATGTCCTATTTTCATAATTAATGGAAAATATAAATATGTTTGTTTTAAAGAAACATCTGGAAAAAGAAACAAGAGATATGATACTAGAGTCTTCACAGCTTTTAAAATATTACTTGGCTTAAACATCCTGTTTTCAATTAAATTACTTCAAAAATATAGCTTGGTAGCCAAAATCCTTTATTGCTTTACATTAAACTATAATTTAAAATATGATGTCAATGAGTGCTAAGACTTACATTATATTTACCCTGAGTATGAGCTATCTGGATAAGAGACAATCTACTGTAAAGTTCATTTATATAGAACTGATTTTTATTTACTATTGTTATTTATTATTGGGCCACTATTATTATTATTCTCCATCTGAAAAAATATTCCCTTGTAAATTAAACTCTTAGAATGATCTTAATTTCCTGATTAATATATATGTTATTCAGATCTTTGGGAAGCTATTTAAGGGCTAGAAAGTAAATTGTTCTTCATCAAGCTACCAGTAAGACTTATATAATATATTTGGGATGGGAAAAATGACCAAATTTGATTGTGGCTGTGATTGTACATTTTTGTCAATGTTCTGGCATTTACTGAATCTTACATTTTAATTTTGTAAATTGTATGGCATTCATATTTCTTGTTTAGCAAAGCTGTTTTTATTTTTAAAAGAACTATAAGACATTTAGATGCATGAAAAATCTGAGGATACTTTTTGAGAAGAATTTATTTTAGCTGGAATAAGTATATCATTAAATAAAATGTAATATCCAATCCTATCCTACTGCTTCATTGCACCATTCAGTGGTTTCAAAATTGTATACAGTGACTACATTTACTTTAGTGGAAAATGAAAACAAATAGAATAATCATATCCATCTGCTTTTATCCAAATGTAACAAAGATCATAATCCAAGAGGAGAACAGGTATATCATGAGTTTTCCTTAGGATACGTGTCAGGGCTACAAGAACCTGGATATTAGATCTTTTCATTACAGGCACTCAACAAGTGTAGCTATTGTATTTACTGCATAATTTTTTTGCTTTTGGTTTCAATATAGGGATTTAAGATAGAATTGGCCTTTAAACTCAGTTCTTGAAGCTCAAAGATTCTGCTGTAATTGCTACCTTAACACTCTGTTGGGAATCTTCATTAGCTATTAACTGAGAGGACAAATAAAAGACCTGAAAATGTTGGGAATGAAGTGATCAATATCTGAGAGATTAAAATAATCTCTGAATACGATATCACTTTGAGTATATTGTAGTAGAAGTATGTGTATGATAGTGAAAGAAAATTGAGGGCAATATTGGCTCTCTCATGGTCAAACTTTGATGCATTTTAACTTACAAATGAATAATTCTAATAATAGTTAATATGTATTTAATGGTCATTATGGCCCAGTATATTTAATATCCTCTGGGAGTTTTCAGATGAGCAAGTCAACTTCCATAAGATTAACAGCTTCCCAAAATATATAGGAAAAAGCTATGTAACTGAGAGAGTACAATGCTTATTCTAGAGAAAAATATCCATTATTTATACAAATTTTCTGAAATAATCATGTCAAACATGATAACTTTCAACTAAACTTTTACAACTTGAATTTTTTTTACAGACTTTGTAAATTGTATTTTAAATTTGACCAGGTACTATCTCAAAATTTGGAGTGATATCCTCACTGTTGTATATTCAAAAAGCATAAAGTCTTATCCTCATGTTACAAACAAACATTATTTCTAATATAAAGTTATAATTGATATGTTAAAATAAATATGAGAGAAATTATGATACTATTCCACTAGGTGTGTATGAAAAGTTGTATGTCATACTTTTGATTTAAATATCTTGACATATTTTAGTTTCTTTCTCATAGGAAAAATCTTATAAGAAACCACTATAGATCAGGATATTTCAAAGAGCAAAGACCAAATGAAATACCTAGATTAAGTTAAAGGTAACCTATCAACACCTAAGTTCTTGTGTTAGCCAATTCTGCCAGTCCTGAAAAAATAATTCCCATTTTTCTTTTAATATTGCTCTCATGGGAAATAATATTTTGTGGAAATATAAGCACTTATGTGCAAAAAATTGTATGGTTTTTCTTAAAATGTGTTATCTTCAGAATGCTGATAAAAATACAGATGGTAAAGACTGCTCAAGAGGTTCATGTGGGAACAAAGAATCCATGGGAAGTTGGATATGAGATCATGTGCATTATGCGTCATCAGAAAATTTCTTGATGTTTTGTTCATGTCCTGAGGCTTTACAAGAGACTGGGAATTGGGGCACAAAACTAATTAACCGATCAGAGAAAATTTCAAGATGGCCCAATATTTGGGCTGTGGAATGAGTGTTGGTTGTGACATTTAGGCAGCTTTATACTGCAAACCAAGATCAAAAGCCTATTTAAAAAGTTTTCTGTTTTCCCAGAAAGGAAATGATTGAAAAGTTGGTTCCTTTGGGACCACGGTTGCCAAAAAGATAACAAAGAAGCCAAGTACATTGCATTAGGACAACAGAAAGGATACCTTGAAAGTATTCCTCAAACCAGCAAGACCCCACCCTTTACAGGGTTAAAGTTTCAAAAAGTAAAGGCTTTGCTTTGAGAAGATTGCCACAAGATACTCTGATCAAAAAGGACAACCTAGGTTATTGATTCCCTACATTTGCTTGTCTCTGCAGCCGTGATTCAAGGGAATCTGGCTACTGCTCAAACTGGCAGGAAATTTTGGTGCCTCCACATCGTGCTGGTTTTATGAGTATGTAGAACGTAAGAGTAGCAGGATCATTGAGGCTTCCATGCAGTTTCAAAGGCCTAGGAAGCCAGGTGTGGGCTCCCTGAAAGAGCAGTACATGAAGCTATGATAATGAAGCTGATATTGCAGTCGAGAAGAAGTTGAAGATGTTAGGGCCCTAGAACATCTGAGATAACTAGCAGGCAGTGAGCAAAGCCAGCCCAAGAGGGAGGCCATGAGTGGTATAATCAACAATCCTGTAGGGACCAGGATGCCCAAGCCTTTTGGAGTTCACCGCAAATACCCCCATGTAGTATATATGGAGCTATAGGATTTACTGTTTGCTCTGCTGGTTTTCAGTCTTGCTTTTGTTCCATCTTGTTTTATTCCCTTTTTTCTCCTTTTTAAAATGGGAATGCTTATCCTATTCCATTTTATGTCTGCAATGTTAAACTTTCTTTACTATATTTTATCAGCTGGAATTTGCCTTGAATCTCAAAGGAGTCTCTTGGACTTTTTTAGCAATGATGGAACTCTAAATACTTTGGCAACTCTTAGAGATAGACTAAATACATTTTACATAAAGATATGTGCATGAGTCTTTTGAAGGCCAGGGTAGAAGGTTCTGTTTAAACTGCTCATAGGTGGGGCTTGTGGAAGACCATTAAATTGTAGGGGTGCTATAACTGATTTGCTGTTAGGAGGTGGGGCCAGGCTGAAGGAGGATCATTGGGGATATTACCTGGAGGAATATCTCTCCTTCCTAAGGTCCATCTTTCTCTCTTTTTTCTGACTATTATGACATGATTAGCTTTTCTCCACATCAGGCTCTTCTGCTATGCCCTTCTTGTCTTGGGGTCAGCCAACTATGGACTAAAACCTGTAAAAAGTGTGTGTTCAAATAACTTCTCCATCTTTATGTTTTGAGTGTCAGGTATTTTGTCCCAATGACAAGGAAGGTGACTAAGACATGGGCTTTAGGGAACATGTAAAAACTAAAAGAGAAGCATACATTCTGAGATTTTGAGATATTACTCAGAATTTATGGATTTTTGCATTGTGTGTACATGTGTCTTAAGATTTTGGTTTATTTGATGAGCTTTGTGTTTGTACTAGTGGCTTTGCATTTGATATTAAAAAATAGTTTAGGAGACACTATCAAATTATGGTTGCTCAGCTTGGACTTTCTGATAGTGCTAAAGCATAACCACCCAACCAATCTGTTTTTTACTCTCAGTATATTATTCAATAAAATAATTGACATATTCAGCACTTTATTATATAAAAAGTTTATATCTGTAAGTGTATTAAGTATATTGATGGTATGCTAGACTAAGATATGATATGCAGCAAGTTAGGTGTATTAAATGCATTTTCAATAGAATATTTTAAAATTTACCTTGTAACCCCATGATAACTTGAGGAACATCTTTACCTGGTACATAAATCAAAACAAAATCATTAATATTGTACAGTTCTGGAGTCTGGGAAGTCCAAGTTCCACACACTAGCTGATATGATGTTGCAGATATCCCTTTCCCTGTATTATTAAATCACAAATTCAGAAAGTGAGCTTTGGTATCTTCATCCTCTAATAAGCACTCCAATCCTAGCATGAGAGTTCATCTTCATGTCTTCATTCAAAATTCAATTGCATCCCACAAGACCCACCTTCCCACACCACCACAGGACTTCAATGTGCACCCTTTGGAAGGACGCAAACTTTTCATCTATTACATGGAAATTACTGTTCTATTTTTTGAAAAAATTCATTTTCAGTTTCACCTTGCAGTCCTTTGTTAAGCATCAATCTCCAATTGCAATTTCCTTGCTTTTCCTCCCCATTGCCCAGTGCCTACAAATGATGGGGTAAGACTATTTCAGACATGGAGGTAAGCCAAAGTAATGCTAGTGGTTTATGATGGACATTTTTCTGATGTCATAAAAAACTACACCAGTCAACAGTAACAAAATTCTTTACTTGCATTTTGGAAATTGTACTCTATAATCTGAAACAAAAATAATGTAAAAGCATAACCTGTAATCTTTTCACAGTCTCTCAGAGAAGCTTATCAACAAAGAAGTAAAGAATATTTCATGAATCATATTGCGTAGTTTGTTTACATTTTCATGTGAACCCATCATTTCAAAAATAGTGGGGTGAACATTGTTTCAAATATGAGGGCATATGTTTAAAAAACAATAAATCTATACATCTACATTATTTACAAATTTATGTTATTACTAGAAGAATTAAAATAAGAGACTTCAGTTTTTAAAATAGAATATAATGAATTTATTCATCAAATGAATGAAATATTCTGGATTCATATTCAGCTTACTGGCATTTGAAAAACGTGATGCCATTTAAATGAATTTTATATTTTCTGTTTTATTCAATTAATAATTTCAGTATTAAAATGAACATATTTTTCAAAAGCTTCACATGGGAAAGCTACAAGTTCAAGTATATTTTGATTATTAGAATTAAATATTACACTGCATGGCAATTCCTACAACTTGACATGCTGTTCTTTTCCATTTTATAGCACAGTATTCTCCAGTACTTGTATAAGAGCAAAAGCAGCAAAACTGAAATACTTATCAGTTTTGTTTAGTCTTATGAAAAGTAACATTAACATGACTGAACAATAGCTTTTTTTTTCTTTTGTACTAGGGATCAAACTTGGGACCTTGTGCTTGTGAGGCAGGCGGCAGAAACACTGAGCTAAATCCCTGGCCCCTGAGAAATAACTTTTTTGAGAAACTGCAATATTAGAAATACTGGAGAGATACCATTATAATGTTACTTAAATCCTCAACATAAACATATTTACCTTGTGTAATCTGCCACAGAAGAATAACTTACTTGTAGTTTTTTCATTATCAGAAGAAACCTTTTGTCTTATTACAACAAAATACGTGAAGTGACAAGATATTTTTGTATTAGTAATTTCAAAATGCCTTTAGTACAACTTATTTTTGTCTAACTCCTAATATCCTACAGACTATGACTAATAAATTTTGTTAGTGCTACAGAAAATTATACCTAATCTTTTGAAAATGTGTTTATTATAAAATTTTGCCTTTAAAACTGTCAAAGATAACTGTGTTTGCCTTTCTGAATATAAAGTTTGTGTTTCTGTGTTAAAATTCTTATCTTTCAGTTTCACATTTAACTGGAAATATATAATAGTATATATGGAAATAGGAAAAAGTTTGGTGTTCTCTGCATATGGTGCTGAGGATTGAACCCAGGGCCTTGTGTGTGCTGAGCAGGAATTCTACTGCTGAGCCACACTTCCCATCCCTGAATCCTTTGTTTTTTAAAATAGGATATCACTATGTAGTTCAGGCAGGCCTTGAACTCGTAAGTAGCCCAATCTTGTTTTTAACTCTCAGTGATCCTCCTGCCTCAGCCTCTGAAATGGTGGGATGACAGGTGTGCTCCGCTATGCCCAACCCCTGAATCAGTTTTTAAGGAAAGCATGTTTATATAAAATTTATTGAGTTTAACTATTTTATACTATCTTAATTCATTTTATATTTATACAGTTTTATACTCATATCCACAGTACATCTTTGATCTTAGAAAGCACTAAAACATATAGTTCTGTTACAGGAGTAATGATGGATAAATTGAAATGAACACTGATTCCAAATGACAGAAAGAAGTGTATTATATTATAATACACTTCATACCGACAGATTTTGGTAAAACTCTGCTTCAAGATATATGTGACTCAGTAACATTTTCTTTTCCCTGTGCAGAAAAATAAATACTTTTTTCACTAAAATTGTGGGGACTTCTACAAAGAGAAAACACTGGTAAATATTCTTTTTACAATATCTACTAATTAAATAGTAAAATAGTTATCAAACATAAATACTCATCTATCTCTTAAATTTACATGTGATAATTATGAAGAAACTTTGTTTTTATGACTTTAAATTATATATAAACATCTTTCAAGGCTATGATTAGTTATGCAAATTTACCAATGCTATTTTTCTCTGCTTATAGAAAAAGAGATATTGATCGAGGTAGACACCTCCTTGTGGTTAGATGTTAATTGAGTATAAATTAAAATGGGATATTGTAATACACAGATTCAATATGTACTAAGTAGCAAGTTCAGACTCCAGAGTGACAGTGAACAAGCACAAAAAATTGAAGATGGCTTAAGGAAACGTGTACTGCTAGAATTCACCTTGATAGATGGTAGATAGATGGATAGATAGATGATTGATAGACAGATGGATAGATATCTCTATTTTAACATTTGGTTTTCAAGGCACTTTTATATTGCCAGCAGAGCATTACAAATATATACTTTGTAGCTACGTAAGTTTAAAAATATTTTTTTGCTTTTCAATCTTGGTCATTACCTATATATATTTCAGGGGAACATATGAGCGAAAAGAGTATTCTGTTATAATAAGATTTTCTATAACAATAAGCCGATTTGTGAAACTATGAAAACCAATTCTTTAGACTTGAATTAAAGCCACTTGTGCTATTGGATGTTGAGACTTTTAAATGATAGCTAGTAATACATACTTTCTGATACTTTTGTACATTTTATTCATGAAATGAAGCATAATGAAGCATAAATTAGTTAACTAAGCTATTATCACACAATTATTGAGTGTTGGGATCATGAGCCCAGAAATGATGCTACTGCTCACAGTACATTGTACACATCAAAACTCCAGCAAACAAGTGAAAGTAGTGGGATGGTGGGGTGAGGGAAGGACAGGGGGAAAATAATTAAAATATAGGAAAGTGCAAGTCCACCAAAATGAAACACATTTATCTGTATAATCAATTTGCAGTAATAAATCTGTGGAAAAATGAATTGTGAATTGTCAATAATGAGGAGGACTTAAAGACTTCACTTATTTGTGAGCAGTTATGGAAATGATGCTGATAAACTGAGAAGTTTATTTTTTAAAGTAATTCATCTACGTAAGTGCAAGTGAGAATATCATGAGGTATAATTATTGTCGTGTTTGATGTAATCACAAAGAAGATATGGTGGGAGTTTGTTGATGGATGGTTCATCAGCAGTCAGTTCAGACTAAAGACTTGAAATCATCTGGAATGGCCAGGCAAATTTAAGAGAAAAGGAAAATGAGCTGTTAGTGTATATGTAGGTGGTAACCAAGAGTCTAAAGAAAATATGAAGAAAAAGTATGATGGAGGAGAAGGAAGAAAAGAAGGAGAGAGAAGAGGAGGGGAAGGAAGAGAAGGAGGGGGTACAAGGAGGGGGAGCTGTGAGGAGTAGGAGAGGGAGTGGAAGGGGGAGAAAGAAGGTGATAGGAAAAGGAGGAGGAAGAGGAGGTGCAGGAGCAGGGAGAGGAGGAGCTGGTAGAGAAGGAGAGGGAAGAGGAGGAGGAGGGGGAGAAAGAGAAGTCAGCTATGAAAAATATGGTAGGGTTTTTAATTCAGCATGTGGAGAAGCTTTCCATTATTTGAGATAATTAGCCCCTTCCTATAATTTGGTTTTAGCTGCATAATTCTGAAAATTTGTTGTTTCTCAAAGATCTCTAAGAATGCTTAGTTTGATGTCCAGTACTACAGAATATCTCCAAATATGCAGAATTCAATGGCTGTTTCTTAAAACTATGTGATGAAATCCCTTTCTAGAGCTTCAAACACAGATTTACTTTATAGCTTTTCAGATACATAAAATAACTGCACATACCTTCAGCTCTCTGATCTTCAACAAAAGGACCAAAAATTATTGTCAATTTAAGCATGTAGGTGCTATTCATTATTTTATCCTTTGCATAATACTTGGGTAAGGGTATATCCTTTCAGTATTGTTTTGTAATGGCTCTTTTAAAATGTGTTTCTCAAGACCTTTATATTGAAGTTGATATGCTTTGGGTGTGGAAACACAGAGTAGATTTTTCAAATCTGCAACAGCTGTAGTTTTTCAGAAAGTCTTTAAGCATTCTCAAATAACACATAGAGTAATTAAAATATATTCATGTCTCTTGTATAGCAGAAGCTACATATATTCCCTCTGAAGATAATCACAATGGCCATTGAGGTTTTGGTTCTGGTTGTATGCCACTGGTAAAGATTCATAGGATCCTGTAGATGATATGTCACAAATAACTTGAAAATTACCTCAGCTTTCTTTGGAATGTTTCACCTTCTGTGTTGATTTGGCAGAACAATTAATTTTTCTGTACCAGAATTTGTAATTTAATGGAAAAATTTTAGGTAATATTTACCAGAAATAATTTGGTGTCGATGAGAAGTCATCATAGAAATTTCAGAGATTATCTGGATAAAGAGAAAAGC
This sequence comes from Heterocephalus glaber, assembly GCF_053883595.1. Lineage (NCBI taxonomy): Eukaryota > Metazoa > Chordata > Mammalia > Rodentia > Bathyergidae > Heterocephalus > Heterocephalus glaber. The sequence continues at coordinate 18,812,780 of NW_028258138.1, forward strand.
CAATGTTTTTCTATCTCCCCTTTTCCAAAATTATTAGTGAAACATTGCTATTTTATAATGGCTTCCTTGAACAACTGCAGATATTTATCTTTTGAGTATTCAATTATGACCTTTACTGATGTAAGATTTTGGGGGGTATTTTTATCTGTTGGATTTTTTCTTTTTTTTTTGGATTTTTTCTTTAATATCTATATATTTTAGCTTTTGTATAGAGCTTAAATTTTTATGATAGCTATGCAGTAGAAATGATCTAAAAATTTCCTTAACTTAGCTATTTCTTACTTCATGTTCTAGTAGAAAAAAAGTCCTTTGTTTCCAAAGCATAATAAGAATATGTACTACTCAGAAATATTTTTTCATTGGTGTACATGTTTACTTTATCCCTTTTGATTAGTTGAAAAATTCTAGTAGGCACAGTATTTTCTGCTATTTGGATTAACACCACCTTGTGAATAGGACAGTTTAATTCAGAACTGCTGTTGAGCTGTAGTATCCATTGTGTGAACTTCTAAACTTTGAGCCTTGATCCCTAAACAATAGAATTTTTAGTAAAGCCTAGCAAGACAAGGATACTTCCCTAAGTAGGACAGTAGAGAAGATCCACTTCTGGGAAGGTTCATAGATGGCAGAATTCATGGTGTGAAAAGTAATGAGAAAGAGAATGTAATAGAACAGTTTTCACTAACAGATTCATTGACTGGCTTAAAAATATAATGCTTTCTCAGTCAGTAGTTTCACGTGTATCTCAAGAAGAACCATGAAGTCAATAAGGAGCATAGAGCTAGGTCAATAAAAGCATCAATAGGTTTTTCAAGGCAGCTATTTCCCTAAAACAAATTATACAAGCCTTTTCAACCTAGTCAAGGGCAGAATTATTGCAAGTGATATGTTTTTGTTTCCCTTGAAGCTGAGTGAAAATTTTAAGAACTTCAGGTCACTCCTGTGCAAACAGATGTAAGAGGTTTTGCGGTAGAGAGGGGTAGTGGGAAGAGGCTGCACAAGATTCCCTTCTGGGATTTAACAGTCCTAGTCATCTTCAGGCTCACAGAAGAGATGCTATCTTAGTGAGGAATTAGTTAACTTCCTAGAGAGAACTTAGAATTTCAGCAAAAAATTGACCTTCATGTCTACCCTTTCCAATTATGTCCAGGAGTCTTTTGGATTGTCATTGAGGAGGCTTTAAGCTGTCAGAAGAAATAGTTGTTTCCCCCTTAACAAGGTAATTGTTTCCTTAATAGATTTGAGGAGTTTTTCTTGCTGTTATTGTTAAGCTGTTTAAGTTGTTCTGCTTTCTTTTTCTTAAAAGTATGAATAAATTATGGGTGAATTATCTTCTTGTGGGCTTGAAAATCAACTTAGTTTCTTGCCCAGTCACTCACTATTCTTTGATTTTGGAGCTGTCCTTTTAACAGCTTCTCTGGAGCTTCTTTCTAATCATATTATATTGCTGCTTTTTTTGTCTAATTATGATCATGCACTTACACCCTAATGGTGGTGAATCTATGGTACACATGCTGCAGCCAGCTGTTTGTTATTATTGAAAGCTCTAAGAGGTTTGCCATAACTGCTACACTACCTGTCATCCAGTTATGAGCTGAAATACCCAACCCAATCCTGTGGAGGAAGTAAAGACACTTGTTGATTTTCAATAGGAGCAATGACAGTTCATTATGCATTTAAAGATTATCTTCATTTTTCCTCCTGAAGCTTCTCAAACAGCTATCTTATTAAATCATTTACACTTGTTCATAAAATTTGATGTACTTTTCTTACTCTCTATTAGAGGGGAAGCAAAAATACATATCATAGAAAACACTCTTTTGTCCTACTTTTCCCAGGGAAATAGGTTTTTGGATTACAGAAGAATAGTGGTTAATGAGTGTAAATAGTAAGTTCATGTTTAAAATCAATTTGGTTGGGGATTTAGCTCAGTGGCACCGTGCCTGCCTTGCAAGCGCGAGGTCCTGAGTTTGATCCCTGGTAATAAAATAAAATAAAATAAAATAAATTTCAGGGAGTATGGTACCTATTTAAGATATCGATTAGAGCAATGTTTTTCTTTATGGTGCTACTTCATTCTGAATTCATCTGCTTTTACTCAAATAAGTGATTAAAGCATCCATCACAATATTCTACAGAAAATGAGGCTTTCGACTCTCTTGCCATGCTGTTTATTAAAAATGATTTGACAGTTATAAAATCTCTGTGTCTATTTTGTAATCTATATTAATCTTTTAAGTTTGAATTTCCAAAGATTACAAAATAAGGAAAAAAGTTAATATGCTTGTGGCATTTAAGAAATAAATTTTAGCTGGCCATCTCGTAAACTTGTGCCCACAGTGTACCACACACTGGCAGGTTTATGATACTGGCCTTGGGCACATTTATGTGTTAAGGACAAAGCATTCATAGAAGTGACTAATAGCAAATAGCATTATACTCATAAATAACTTCAGATAAAATACGGATATTCTGCAGTGAACATTAAAGATTTTAAGTGCTATAATTATTACATATATTTAAGACCAGGTTGATTATGTCCATCAAATGTTTTAAACAGCAATTTGTGTTTGAATGCAGCCAAAATTATCACAAAAGTAAACAAAAATATGCATATAAAAACAGTTTGACTTTGAAAAATGTAATCATATTTGGCATTATTAAACCTTTGTAAAATGGGAAATGCAAACTGCTTTGTCTAACCTTCTTTCTACTTATTTATTTTGAGCATTCTGATTGTGTTTCGCAGAAAGCCTTACTTTCCCAAAAGTTAACTGACTTTGTTCAAAAGAGGGTAATGTGTTATCATCAGTGCACAAAAAATTATAAAAATAAGTCCCCATTTTAAAAAGTTATAATCTCTGGGGAACATTGAGGAAATGTGAAATTAAATATAATGACTATTATAACAACACTCTGATTAGCTAATGTACTTTTTAAAAGTGGACATTATTTTTTTATTTAATATCATGTTAGCTCACACAGTGAAACATGTAATGCAAGTCCTTAGTATTAGACAATGGTCCAAGATTTAAAACTGAGCTAATCAGAAGGAGTCACAGTTTCAAATCCAGTAACAAATGGCAAAACACAATTGAGGTGATTTTCCGATTTTAATATGTTTTAATAAAGACATTGGCTTAACATAAAATTGAGCTGGGCTATTTTGCACATTTCTTGACCTGTTATCACTCATCTTAAACTTACAAACTATAATTTAATACAAAATGATTGTTTCTGAAAACATTGTTAGGAACTTTTGAAAAATTTACTCGCAGTGAGAAGATTTTGGCATTTATATATTTAATGGAAACAGTCTGTAATTCTGACCTGAGATGAATTAGTTTAAATCTTGCTAATGGGGCTTACTACCTTCAGATGCCAGATAATGGGTAAAGATACTTAGGTGCATTGAAAGGTGGATTATTTAAAGTGACTTTACTTTGAATGAAATGTTGTAGCCAGCATGAAGATAATGGTTGAATTTAAATTATTATCCCAGATAAGGTGGTGGAAGAAAGCTCTAAACTGAGCAGTGAATGAGTATAATACCAGTTTTAACCCTGAGTCTGGTGTAGAAATTTCCTATGGAATAGGAATATAATTTTCATATAAATTTACAGATAACTTCTACCTGCAGTAAAAACTTAACAAAATGATCACTGTCATCGTCATCATCTTAATAAAAAGGTGTCATAGCATTCATTATTATGGATTAATCTTGATTGTTAACTTGATTGACTTGAAAGATTAGTATAGTACACTTTGGGATGGGCCTGGGTGAGGCTGGAAGCTGTGACCTCGGGAATTGTATCTGGTCACTGGCTTTTTCCTTTCTGTGCTTTGCTCTGTGCAGATTCCCAAAGGGCTCAGCTGCCATGAGTTCCTCACTTGGAGCAGGCTGACCATGAATTGAAATTTCTGAAACGTTGAACCAAAATAAGCAACTCCTCCTTTAAGTTGCTGGTTGCTAGGGTTTGGTAAGTTGAACAATACACCTTGTTTTATGTTTAATCATACAGAAATGTTCTAAAAATTTTATAAAATGTATATTTACTGTTGGATATTATAGATATCCTTAAGATTCAAGAAGTCATCCAAATTATAAAGAGCAGAATAAAAAATAGATGATAGAAAGTAAGGAGATAGATCTTTCTCAAATGGGAAAAGGATCAAGAGATGAAGGGAGAAGGAAGGGAAGGAAAGGGGATAAAGAAAGGAATGAAGATGTGTTATATTCATGTACCAATTCCATAACGGAATTGTATACTGCAAACATGGCTTAATAAAATAGATAAATAAATAAAACTAAACAAAAGTAAAAGAGAAATAATTTTCATTTTCTCAGTTAAAATGATTTATTCTCTATTTTATTGAATTGACATTAAATTTTATAGAATTTTTGACTCTTCTTAAGATAATTATATAACATATTTGTCTTCACCATATTATTAACTAATCTTGTAATATTGCATTTATAATTTATTGCAATAAAACAATCTGAGTCTATTTTTTCTTTGTGGAAAAATTTTCAATAGATTCAAAATTTCATTAACTACAAAATGATGCAGGTTTTTTATTTCATTGTACTCACATATTTTCTTTTTGTGTGTTTCTAGAAATTCACAATCAATTTCAAATTTTCAGCCAAAGTTTTACATAAGTGACACAATACTCTAAAAACTACTACCTACTAGATATATGTATTCATTTCTAGAGTTACATGTTTTAGCTTGTTGTTACTACAAAATTACAAAACAATTGTATAAAACATATATGAACTCCCAAATGCTTTTTCTTCTTTAAATCAGTGTTTCCTAATATTTTAATGCTTTTGGTCTGTTTATCTTGGATGACTTCACCAAACTTAATAGTTATTGGAGCCTATGGACAGTTTTATTCAAGGTTTGGTCATTCTCTGAGTCATATTTTTAATATATTAAATTATAGCCATCCTTCTTTTGGATACTTAGATCAACGCATCTTTAAATTTTAGGTAGATTCATCTTGAGCCTAAAAATTTATGTGTGGTGGTCCTCCCACCCCCCAACTTGACCAATGGCGAGTATCAGTCATTTTCTGACAAGGAGGAAAGTCACCATCCTACATCTGAGTGTTGGGAGGCCATAGCCTATCCTCCTGAAAGTAGTCCTGGTCAAGAAGAAAGCCTCCTGTAAGCAAACATGCTCTAACACACACATATTTGCACCCATGGTTGAGGCTGTAAATGACTTTCATTCTTTTGTTTTGTTTTTGGTATAGGCCCTTCTATCTCTAGTTTCTGCATTAAAAAATTAATTACTTAATTTATGTATTGCATCTTTTCTGATACAGTCCTTTAATCGTGTAAATATCCCTCAATGTTTTATTTTGCTTCACTCAATACATTTTGCTAAGCTATACTCTATCTTAAGTTAGTTCACTACATTTTAAATTTGGTCATGAAATTGGTTCCTTAATCCATGCTTTATTCAGAAGTACTGTTTCACTTCCCAATATTTACAAAATTTCCAGCTATCTTTTGTTACTGATCTCTAAGTAAATTATTTTAAGAACGGAGAGGGTATCTTGTATGACTACTCCTTTTTCAAAATGTTATATGGAAATTGTAGTCAAAATAATTCCATCTTGGTGTATGCCAGGTGTAGCTCAAAAAAATGTGTATTCTGCTTCCATTGAAGTCGAATATTCTAAAAATATCAATTCAACTAGGTTAATTGTAGTGTTCTTTAAATCAATCATATTCTGACTTATTTTCTGTCCAATTGTCCACCAATTGTTACAAAAAACTGTTGAAGTCTCCAAGTATATTAGTGCATTTATTTCTCTACTGAGCTTGTGAATTTTTGCCTTATTTTTGATACTTTGCTGCTTGGAACAAGCAAATCATGAATTATTATGGTTTTGGATAAGTAACACATTTTTCATTATGTATACCTTTTCATATGTGATAATTTTCCCTGATCTAATGCTTGCTTTTAAAAAAAAATTAGTACAAAAAATCTATCCTCTTTTAAGTTATTATTAGGATATTATCTAGTACTTTAGTTTTAACTATCATAGTCTTTACATTTAAAGTGATTTTGTTGTAGGTGATACATAGGTAGGTATGTTTCTTTATAAAATTTGTATTTGTCAATCTCTTATTAGTGTATGTAGATCATTCACAATTTGTATTATGTTCAAGCTAACATGCACCTTATTACAACTGTTTTGTATTACCTTTGTTCTTTGTTTTTTCCCACTTCTTTTATTTCTGCTTTTAAATGATCTTTTCTATTCCACTTTATTTATTTTATTGGTATACCAAATATTCTTTCTTTTTAACATTTTTAGAAGTTGGCCTAAAGTTCTTTTTATGCTTTTAGAATTTATTTAATTCTATCTCAGGTAACCTGATGTTGTTTCTCAGAGAGTGAAGTCATCCCAGGGCAATATATTCTTAGTTACTCTCCTTTTCCTCCAACATTATCATCTAATGGATTTGCATTATTATTATTTTAAACAGGTACTTATTTTAGATCATTAAATGTTTTTAAAGTAAAAGATTTTATTTCATCTTCATTTAGCCCCTCTTTAGTGTTTTTCCTTTTTAATGTTGCTCCAAGGTTCTGATCTATATACTTTTTACCTGAAGCATTTCCTTCAGTGTTTATTGAAATGTGATCAGCGGCTGATATGTTCTCTCAGGCTTCATTTGAAAAAGTATTTCTCTCTCTCCTTATATTTTAAATAAAAATTTCACAGGATATAGAATGGTACTTTTAAAATCACTTCAATTACTTCACACTACTCTCTTCTTACTTGAATACTCTCTGATTAGAAATATGTTGTTATTCTTGTATGTGATCCTCTATAGATGCATAACTTCCCTTTTGCACCTCCTTATCTTAGTTGCTTTTTAATAAACTTTATTATGTTTATTTGAAGCATATAACAGGATATTAGGTGATGGACATGTAGAACAGAGTGATTACTACGTTAAAACAAGTTAATGAACCTGTCATCTCATATTGTTGCTTATTTTTCCCCCCTTAGCAAGAGGAACTATAATCAAATCATTTGGAGCTCCAGTGGCACAGTGGGTTAGTGTATGTACTTATATAATCAAATCATTTAGCAAAAATATGGAATATAAGCATGATTTCTAAAAATAATAGTTATAAAGATGCATTAGATCTTTACATTTATTCCTCATTTATCTGCTAATTTGTATCCTTTGACCTATATCTCCTTATTTCCTCCTTCCTCTCTAACCTGGTTGCTACTATTTTATTCACTCTTTTGTTAACTTGATTTTCTGTTACTTAAATCCACAATAATGCGTAAAATTTTTCTTTGTTTTATGCTTATTTACATTTGGATAATGCTGTCTATGTCCATTCATGTTATGCTAGCAAATGGCAGGAAATCCTAGATCTTAAAAAGTGTGAGTGTGTGTATTGTGTGTCCGTTGTTTAATCCTTTCTTTTATTGACCAACTCTCTAGGTAGTGTCAATATCTTGGAAATCGTATATAATGCTGCAATGAATGTGAGTGCAGATATACTTATGAGGTGTGGATTGAATTTCCTTTGAGACTATCCCCAGGAGAAAGAGTGCTCAGGCATACGGTAATTATATTTTTTATTTCTTTGCTTAAATTCTTTTATTGGCCCATTTTAGGTATACAGTATGTTTACATTTATCATTGGGTGCTTGTACCTGTACGTGATGTATCTTGGTTCTTATTTTTTCCCCATTCCCTGTCCTCCCTTCACCCCCTCTACCCTTCTCTATTTACAAACACTTTATTTCCATTTCTTCCTTTTCTCATAATTTTTCTTTTCCCTTCTTTCCTTTCCCCTTCCCCTCCCACTTCCCCTACAACTTTGGACTTTTGCTTCCTATTTCAAATTATCAGTTATTCACTTTAATCATTTTAATCCTTATTTACACTTTCAGTTTCTCACACCAGAGAAACTATTTGTTATTTACATGTGTGTCCTATTTATTTCACTTAAGAGTATAGCCTCAATATGCATCCATTTTGCTATAAATGTGAATAGTTTTTCTTTTTGGCTGAGTAGTACTCCATTTTATAAAAAACCCCACATCTTCTTTATCCAGTTTCCAGTTGATGGGTACATGGGCTGGTTCCAAGCTTTTGCTATTACACTATAAACATGGGTGCACATTCCTTCTATTTTTCCGTATGTCCACATCACTTCTATGTTCCTGTGAAGAAGTACAGGTTCCCTTTTCTAACCCTCACCATCACTTTGTATCCCTTGCTTTTTGGATAACACGTGTTTTAAAAAGCGCGAGGTACTTTCTCATCCTTGTTTGACTTTATATTTCACCGATGCTTAGGAATACTGCACACTTTTCTTTCCCGATATGCCTATGCAGAACTGGTTTGCTGCTCTGCTTCTTTGTCTCTGCATTTCGGGAATAAGTGCCCTGGTGTTTATAATTACTTTGTGAGAAATATCAGTTATTGTTGCTACCAATGATTTTATACTTCACTCTTCTCCAATGACTATTTCAATTCTATTTTTGTGTCATTCTGAAATTACCTCAGTCTTTGGATGTTTGTTTTGAAATTCTTGTTTTCTTTTGTTTTCATTCTGAGAAGTACTATCGACATAGCTTTGAGCTCAAAGAATTCTCTCTTTCTTTTAGCATTTTCTTTCATTATTTCTCTCATTTTTTCTCTTTTCTATGTTGCTCATATTTTTTGCTTTTTACCTACATTTTCTACAAAAGTTCATAGCATATTTATTTTTAAATTTTTGTCTGACTATTCTAAGTCAGATTCTGTGGGAACGCTGGGCAGTGGCCTTTAAAGGTGTATTCTTTGCTTTCTCATCCCCTTTTACATGAAAACAGTAAGTTTAGGGAGGTTAGAGTTATGAAATGCCTTCCCCACTACATAGGTTAAGGGTCCAGTAAAGAATTTTACTGTGTACAGTAGGTTTGTCTTAAGATGTAGGCTTTGGGTGTATCAGCCCTCTTACCTCCACTTTACAGAGAAACAAGGTTCTTTCTTCATTACCATGAGCACCTAGTGGCAATTGTGGAAGTAAAACAAGGGATATGTTGCAGTACTTCTGAGAATGTGGGGACAGGAATTTATTAAGCTCGACGTAGTCCACAAAACCACTACAGCCACTCACTCCACACTTTGGCTGTTTCTCTTTCCTCTCAACACAGATGAAAGGCTTTAATCTTATTCATTGGGTCTCTACCCTCCTAATCGAATTGTCTCCACTGGTCTTACTTCCAAGTACAGTGTCATGGGTCACATTGAAATTTAGCATCAGCATATACATTTTGGAGGGACACGTGCATTCAGTGTATGGTAACTTGGATTTTAGTCAGGAAAGGTATAAAATGGATAATGTTAGAGGTTGTTTAGCTCCAGTCTAAAGACTAATCCTTCTGGTGCTCCCCTCCTCACTGAATGTCCTATGTATTCCAAATATTCTCTGCTGTCTTCCTGGAAAAGGTCCAAATACCTACTAGTATGTGTACTTTGAGAATTTTCTTCTTGTGGTTATTTTGTAATTGTGTTTTCACTGGCAAATAGATTTTTACTGTGCACATGAATAGAGTGATATTGAGCCAAAGATCCACATATATCCACATATATGTCAGTTCTTATGACCCTAAAACTTTCCTGCTGTCTTAAATCCTCTGGGGCCTTTCCTGTCTTTGTTTCTTCCCTCCAATGAAACTGTTAAGTTTTACTTTAGATCTTCTCCCTGGTGTGCCATTGAGAAATTGCCTGCTGAAGAAAGCTGCTGCAGTTTTAGTGTTTGGTTTACTTGTTTGGTTTCTTTCAGAGATTAGAGTTCAGTAGTCTTTGGTATCCAGTGCTTGAAGTCAGTTTTTAATATATTTTCACATCTTTTGTTTTTGGTTGATTACAGTAGTGGGGTAAGTTGTGTATAAGTAATGATATCACAAGTGAAGGAAAACTACAGTAAATATTTTCAAGTTGTATTCTACTTTTCCATTGCATTATTTATTTTCTTTTTCTACTACGACCAATGTCTCATCCCCCAATAAGAGATCTAGTTTCATCATCTCACACCAACCTTAACAAAATGAATGCTTTAGAGTATTGCCACCTTTGTTCCAGCATTTACTTTTTGTTTTCCTGTAATGAAAAGTGAGGAACAATTTAATTTAATTTCTTTCTCTAAACAATCCATGGATTATAGTAGAAGGTGCCCCTTTTGTATCATGCACCCCTATTGCATTGTCGTTTTTCTTTCCAGTAACTTCTCTCTACATGGAGGTAGTCACTTATTTGTTCTTTTTCTTTCAGACATCAGCATTTATCCAGTTGTCTGGTTTTTTTTAATCAATCTAAACTGGACCTTGGATAATTCTATAACATATTCAAATCTGATCTTTTCTCAATTCCAGAAATTATTTCATATGCTTCAAAATGGATGTAACTGGAAGGCATTATTTTGAGTAAAATAAGCCAGAAACAGAAAGAGAAATAGTGCATCTTGTTTCACATATATAGAGAGAATTTTTGTACAATTGACTTTAATGTGGAACAATGATTGTAAAGACTAAGAGAAGGGATAGGCAATGGATAAAGAGAGGCTGGATTTGCTCAGGACACATTTTATACATGTATCAAACTATTACAGTGAACTTTATTCATATGTACAATTAATAAATCTTAATAATATAATTATATTGGAAAAAGGAATTTTGTTACATTTTTGCATTTTCTATATATTTTGTTCTGTCTTCTTTCAAAGACCTCATTTTTATGTTAGGTCTTGCTGCTACATCCTCAAGAACCATTGTTTCCACACATGGTTTCTATCTTCACATTTTTGCTCTGTATTTTTTGTAGTATATGTATTACAACACAAATTACCTTTAACTTATCTACTGACAATTTTGTTAAAATTTTGATTTTAGTTGCAGAATATATAAATTTATTTATTTTCTTTTTTTTTTTTCCTTAACTTCTTTTATTGCTACCTTTTAGGTAAACAATACGTTTACATTTATCATTGGGTGCTTGTACCTGTACCTGATGTATCTTGGTTCTTATTTTTTTCCCATTACGTGTGTGCCCTTCATCCCCTCCACCCTTCCCTATTTACATAGACTTTGTTTCCATTTTTTTTTCTTTTCTAATAATTTTTCCTTTCCCTCCTTTCCTTTCCCCTTTCCCTCCCACCACCCCTACCCTTTGGAACTTTTCTTCCTATTTAAAATGATTAATTATTCATTTTAATCATTTTAACCTTTACTTACACTTTCAGTTACACTAGAGAAACTATTCACTATTTACACGTGTGTCCTATTTATTTCACTTATAAGTATGGCCTCAATATGCATGCATTTATCTATAAATGTCTCTAGTTTCTCATTCTTTTTGGCTGAGTAGAAATCAAACAATAACAAATGCTGGCGGGGGTGTGGGGAGAAAGGAACCCTTCTCCATTGGTGCGAATGCAGTCTGGTGCAACTACTGTGGAAATCAGTATGGAGATACCTCAAAGAACTAGGGCTAGAGGTCCCATTTGACCCAGCTATTCCCCTGCTGGGGATCTTTCCAAAAGAATTAAAAGAATGATACCACAGCGATATATATGCACCCATGTTTATAGCAGCACAGTTTGTAATAGCTAAATCTTGGAAAGAGCCCAAGTGCCCATCAACTGGAAACTGGATACTTATTTTCTTTAACAATTCTATTTCCATTTCCATGTTAGGTATTGTGTTTCAACATATATAAGTTGTTGTTTTATTGGTATTTACACTGAGAATTTACACATAAAAATGTTTTCCACTGGCCAGATTGTTGATGTAGTTAAACTTAAAGAAGGATACGTTGTGAAAATTTGAACATTTAGTGATTTTCACCTCAATCTGCATATTTCCTTTTAATATAATCACCAGTCTTCTGTTCCCTGCTGAGGAAATTAATTTCTTTTGCAAAGAATACACATTCTTGTTTTTATTGGCCTTATGAAGCTTTCCTCTGGACTAAACTTCTCCAAACATTTATTTGGTTTCTTGATGTTCCATAGTAAGGGTAATGAACCTATAATATTTTCACTTGATTTTGGAAATATTTGCTTATATTCTAAGATAATAAAAACATTCCCCTCAAACAGTAATTTTAATAAACCTTCACTCCTTAAAGGTGAGAAGGGCTCAATGTCCCAGGTAAACCCTAGATAAACCCAGGTATTATAATTTCACATTTCTTTCCTCTGGTGCAAAACTCACTGCATGAACAGGCTAATATCTATTTTCCTTGCTTTGTCTTATGAGGCACTGGGTGTGGGGAATCGATGCAAGGTGTTAAACTGACTGCTTACTATGCTGCAATAAATTATCGGTTGGCTACTATAGGTATCTCACATTTTCTGGCAGAGTATAAATACAGATGTGACTTAACTCTATGTTAGAGAGTGATAGAATAATTTTTGTTTTCCTTCAGACAGAAGTCCAGTTGATTTCCAGTATTACTTAGATTTAGGTTTCCATAGATTTTAGTGTGTTTTTTCAGTGTATTTTACAACCCATCCTAATATAGGATATATAATAGGCATTCAATATAGTTTATTAATGAGAAAATATGTAACAAATTACACACTAGTGTTCTACTAGTAAATCATTTACATTTTTCCTCCTAAGATATTTTGTCATTGACTATAGATTCAAATGAAAATTCTTTCCTTTGTTTTCATACCTTTAAAAATATGTCTGGTTTTTAGTCTTATTTTCTACCTACTTTCCTATGGATAATGCTAATAATTAATAACAAATCTTATACTTTATATATTCTCATTGTATTTTGCTTTTCACAGTAGATTTTTAAAATAGAATTGAGTTTTTGAAAGCAAGCTTAGTTGTTTGAGTTTCTCTCCTGAGTTTTTGATTTATTGCCCTTTATCTACAGTGTAGGACATATTATGTGCATGCATAGAAATTAAATGTTTATGATATGATACCAACTACAGATTGAAAATATTTTTGTAACTTTTGTCTGCACCAAAAACATACAGAATTTTTCTTGTCACTTTCCCTTAACAATGGAGTACAACAAAGTTTCAGTCGGTAGATTCTGGATTATCCAAATGTGGAACCCACAGATATGGCGGGCCATCTATAAGTTTCTATATTTCAAAAATGTATTTTTTTAAAATGAAAGAGTACTGGATAATATATGCATATAATAACTTTATAAAGACTTATAAACTAACTAAATAAATTTGATGGTGGCAAAATTTTTTTTTAAAGGGAGTAAGTTGTAAGGGAAAAAAGAAAGAATTGAGAGGTATTATGTATATGCACCATTTCCCTACAATGTACATAGTCATTATGTACTGCAAATATGTATTAATAAAAATTTAAACTTTAAAAACAGGTGCAGAGTGCTTGAACACAGAAAAAAATAAAATCACAAGGAAAACCTTGCTTTATCAACAATGGTGAGATACTTGGGATAATATCACCTAATCAGGATTAGAGATTTTTCTTTTTTTCCCTATAAAGTGAGAAAATATAATCATTTTTATCTGTAGGCTTTCTTACTATTTTGTATTTTATTTGATATAAGCCTATGAAGTATTACACTTTGGAACTGAGAAGTCAATACTTAATTTGGAATATACATTTTTATAAGTGTCCAAGAATTACAAGCGAGGATTAGTTAGTTTAATAGGAAAAGAAAGACTAGTTCGTTACACCACTATTATTACACATTTCAATTATTCTTAAGGCATGTGCCATTATATTCAATTGAAAATGGAGATAGAAACAAATATTTAAATATGTTCAGTAATACATTAGGCCAAACAGGTTAATAATAATGAAAGTGAGTATTTGTAGTCTGTGCCCTTGTTCTATATAACTTTGTAACCAACAAATATATATCATTGAACTGCCACTTAAAATATGGCATATACTTATAGTTTTTACAGTAAAGCACATTTATTGAAGTCATTTTACACATTACTAGTTTTGAAAATATTTGAGTAAAATAAAATAATTCATAAGTGTGAAAAATATGGAGATTTATATCATTCCCACAGCTTTAGCAATCTCTCCAGTTACTGAAAAAATGCAGAAGCTAAATGGAACACTGATTTCTCTAAATTGTTTTCCTGAGGCACTAATCATCAGAATCTGCAGACAAGCCACCAAGGACCAGCATGCAAAAATAGAATCAATACTGATTGCTTTTATTGTTGTGTGCATCTGCTAGTCTCATTATTTGTTCGTTTAATTTGTTGCACAATTTTTATCAGATTTTACAAAAGCACTCATAAAATTATTAATAAAGCAGCTACTTGTTTGTTTTGATTTAACAGAAAATCTAGTGGAAAAAAAGTAGAGTAGAAAGAAAATTGATCACATTTATATTCAATTTGGTGCCTCTTACCTGTGTTAGCTAGAAAGGGAAATATCACTATTGGTATTTATTTATAAAGCACAGAGAATTAAATAGCATTGACAAAGGAAATAGAGGCAACTCTGTTTTTTCATATTTTTAAAAAACATTAAACTGCTAATAAATTTCAAAGTCATATAAGGGCTCCAGTGAAAGATACTGTTTGATTTTTCTCAGCCAGGCATTCGAAAATAGTGCTAATATTTTCTCAAAAATTAAAAATCCTTAAATTTTAGCTTTTTAAATGTCAAGCAATGGTTAATATATTAAGGGGCTCATATAAAACAAAAATAAAAAGTTAAAGCCATATTTCAAGTTCAGGTCATTTGTTAGTTTATTTCTCCATGGAAGCACTAAAATTCTCAGGTTATCAATTTATCTATAAACAGAATTTTACAAAGCCGGGAAAATCAATTTCTGGAATTGCAGGAATTTCAATTCCTGATGCATTTTTCCAATGTTATAAACTGAGCTGTTCTCCTTCAACTTTATATATTTCAGCCATTACCCAAGTGTGACTGTATTTGGAACAAGGGTAGGAAGAGCTTGAAAAGAGGTGAACTTATTTAAATTCAGAATGGTGGTACTCTAATCATTGGCATGGTTTATACAAAAGATGCTTTCTGCCTTTATGTGTGACTGCACAAAAGAAAAGTCATATGAGCGTATAGAAGACATTTGTAACCCAAGACCATAGGAGAAACTAATCCATTTGACATCATAACTTCAGGCTTCTAATTTCCAAAAATACAAGAAAAACAATTTTTGTTTTGTCCATCACCTTGTCTATGGCATCTGTGGCAGACTAACACATCTAATGAAATCTCTAAACAAGGGAACAATGTTAATCCTTATCTATGAAGGTTGAAATTGCTAACAAACTTCAGATGATACAAATCTTGCTTAATAGGCAAACCCAGAAACCAGAACTTGATTTCTAATACATTTCTTATACCTCCCAGTGAAAGAAATCAAAGCTACTATAAAAATTGTCCAGGTGTAAAGATGGGGAAGGCAAAATACAAAATGTACCAGGAGCATCCTTACTGGCAGAAAGCAAGTGATGCAAAGACAGAGGATCTTTGTCATCTAAGGGACAAAGATGTCAAAGGGACACAAGAGCCAGCCTGAGTAGCCCGCATTGCTAAATGCTGCAGAAACTTTAGCTAACTAACCAACTAACTAACTAACTAACAGGGAACTAACAGGGCTTAGATTATAACCAAAGATGGAAGACCAAGATGCAGCAGTCTATAAGGTTATAAATGAATGAATAACTAAATGAACAAATAGAGATAAGATTTCAATTCCTTACAAAAAATTCCAGACAATATGTATGGCTATTCCTTCCCCGTGGGAGTGAGTATAACTCTCCTATAACTTAAGGTGTGAGCTGGACTTGATTAATGACTTATTGAACAGAGAAAAAGAAAAATAGTTGTTTTACATGGGAAGAAAAAAGCATCAAACACTGTCTTACCAAATGATTGCAACAAATTAATCAAGGATGAATTATTTTGATACAATGTACACCCTGATAAGACATGATGGGGAAACTTTTGTGACAGTTTCTCCACAACTCCATAACTGTATTCAGGGCATGAGAAAAATACCTCTCAAACTAAATTTAAGGGAACAGATTACCTAACCAGAATTCCTCAAAATCATTCAAGTCTTGAAAACAAATGAAGACTGCAGAAATTTCACACTTGGAGGGAAGTAGAAGCAAATATGTGGTGTTGTGGATAGGTACTGGAATAGAAAATATAATCACTGAAAAACTGGTGAAATTCTTATCGTCTATGCATTGAGCTGTGTTCCCAGCTCTTTTTTATTTGTTTTTAAATTTTGAGACAAGGTGTCCTTAAATCAGTAGGTTGCTAAGGCTGGGCTCAAAATTTGTGATCCTCTTGTCTTAGCCTTCCAGAGTGCTGGGATTAGAGCTAGGTGCCACCATGCCTAGCTTAGTTTGAATTTTAGTTAAAAGAATTTTCCAACATTTATTTCTTAGTTGTGACATATTTTGCCTAATAACATAATAATGTTGACATTAGAAGAGACTGGGTGAAGAATATATGAAAACTGAATGTATAATTTTTGTAATTTTCCATAAAGTTATAATAAAGTAAAACCTTATTAAATACAATTTTAGACTTGTAAGTAATATAATTAGACTTGTAAGCAGTAAAGTTATTTAACAAACTTTTGAAACTACTAGAATATCAACAAAAGTCAAATTTGTCAGAGCCCTCATGGCATTGACTCAGTATAAAATATCCAACAAGAAGAATGCAACTGAGAATTGTGAGAAATAAAACAAGAAGGGAAACCATTAGAGAAAAATATTTATAACACACACCGACAACTTCAAGGCTGATCAGACAGGCTCACAGAAGGAGATTTTAGGGAACTATATATTATAAAGCAGTGTATAGAAACAGGTGTGCGTTTTGCTTGTGGAAATCACTTTCTACATTTGACTCCAAGGAGAAAGTTTCCACAAAGGAAACAGGTGGAGCAACAAAAAACCTCACAGACAGGTCACTGTGATGAAAGATTGTGCAACTGAGGATAAAGTAGTCTCCAGGTGGTGAAAAACCAAAAGATAAATAGGTGCCTCCACACGGTCTGTGTGTTTCTTATTTTCCTCATCTTTTCTAGGTGTTCAAAATCTACAGTATATTACAGTTATCCATAATATCTTACTGTACAACTACACAACAGAATTTCTTGTTCCTATCTAACTGCACCATGCTACAATGGTCAACTGTTCTCTCTTCCCCACCATGATCTCCCCAGCCTCTACTCTCAACAAGTATTGTACTCTCAAGTTCCAGACAATCAAATGTATTTAGGTTCCAAATACTAGAAGTATAATGCAATACTTGTCTGCATGTGCCTGGTTTATTTCAGTTAAAATAATAATCTTCAGTTCCACTCATGATGTTGTAATTGACAGAATTTCATTCATTGTATGGCTGTACAGACTTCTATTCTGTATATATGTCATATAATCTTTATCCATTCATGACTCGATGAACACTTCTCCGCTAGTGTAAATGGCGCTGCAACAAATGTATGAATGGGCTGGGGATTTAGCTTGGTGGGACAGTGCCTACCTAGAAAGTGGGAGGTCCTGAGTTCCACCCCCAGTGCAAATGTCTTTTTCACTTACTGATTTCATTTCCTTGGGGTATATAAATAGCAGTGGGGAGGGCTGGGGATTCAGCTCAATGGTTCTGCCTCCTGCCTCGCAAGCACAAGGTCCCCAGTTCGATTCCTGGTACAAAAAAAAAAAATTGTAGTGGATTTGCTGAGTGGAGAGAGGCAGAGCATTTTACATGTATCTATATATTTTGAGATGAGTCTGTTTAGGGTTATTACCCCTTTTTTGTTTTTAGTTCTATTAAATTTTTGGAGCTTCTTATAAATTCTAGATTTACTATATATTCTCTGTATCAATACAAATATCATACATACCTGCATGCACACACACACACACACACACACACACACACACATATATGTGCATATATATCAGAGAACTAAGAAAAGGACAAGTACATGCAACATACCTATAAGTGTTTCTGAGGAAAGAGAAAAGAAAAGGTAAATTGTACCTTACATTATTTGATAGAAAGGGAGGTGAATATTTAAAACAAAAATAAGGTAATACAATCATATTTATTTGATAAAATGATAGCAATATCCAAAATCAAGTGGTGAAAAAATTGAGGATGAGGGAAAGTATGATAGAAATATGTTAATTAGCTACAATAGGTCAAAATAAATACCTTTTATATAAACTATAACTAATGGCATCATCAAAATTGTAATGATCAATGTAATCACTATAATGTTTATACTTTCCTTGATATTCAAAAATAAATATCTAAAATTGAATTTTTAAATTCAAGTAATTCACTATATTATGTGAAAAAGAGCATATAACAAAATGAAATATTTGATGTGTAAATAGAAAGCATCACATATAAAAGTATGGCACAAGTAAAGCTAACTATAACTTTTCTACTAGTGACTATAAAATAATTTAACTAAATAAAATTTTTCCAAATGAATTAAAAAGTCAATTATGTTTTGAACATCTGGGCACTTCTTTAAAAATGATTCTGATAACCTTGAAGAAAACGGTGATGAATGTCATCACTATGAACTTAAAAACATATTATTAAAGATAGTAATAATAAATAATAAAAGAAAAAATGCCTAGGCAACAGGAATAAAAGAAAAGAAGTACATTATGCTTGTATCAAATTATAATTCTGCCCTAAAATGTTTTCAATAAAAAATATACCTTCAGTGCTGGGGATTTAGCTCAGTGGTTCTGCCTCCTGCCTCGCAAGAAGAAGGTTCCAAGTTTGATACCCGGTACAAAAAAATATGTATCTATATATCTATATATCTCTATATATACATGTATATATATCTTGAAACCATAATATTAAGTGAAATAAATTAGACACAGAATGTTAAGTATCACATGATTTCCCTTATGTGAGAAATTCAAAATATATTTTAAAAGGAAAATCCAATATGTATATGCTTCAACTCCCCAAGTTTAATGTAATCATATATGTTGCAATCACTTATACTGATAAAAAAGAAATTTAAAAGTTCAATTTTAGGAAGGGACATTCATATAGAAATACTGGGAAGTTCTCAATGAGTATAAAATGGTCATGAATGTCTGTTCAGTAACTAAAAATCAACTCATGTAAAGGTAAATAGAAATATGCAAATACATACACTTTTGTTGCAACAACTGACCACATGTGGATCAACTTTATAGTAAGTCAAAATCACAAATACATTAAGAATTATTTTTAATTCATTAAGTTTATTGATACATTTTAGGTATACAATATGATAACATTCATCATTGGGAATTTGTACCTTTACATGATATATCTTGGTTCTTATATTTTTTCCCCATTCCCCTGCCCTCCCTTCTACCCTCCCACCCCTCCCTATTCACACAGACTTTGTTTCTGTTTTTTTCTTTTCTCATATTTATTCTTTTCCCCTTCTCTACCCCTTCTACTTCCCCTTCCCCTTTGGGCCTTACCTTCCTATTTCATATTATCATTTATACATTTTGATCCTTATTTATACTTTCAGTTTCTCAGATTTCACTTGTGATAATTTGTTCTAGAGTTAATATTTTCACAGAAACAAAGTGATACAATAACAATGAAAATAACTTCTACAACTATGGCTCAAAGAAAAATTATATACAGTAGAATAATATGTCCATAGAAACAAATAATATGCTGAAAATCATGAGCTTTTTTTGTCTGTAGAGAAAAAAAAGATTATTACTTGTTTCCTCATGGAGCTGGATATTTAGCTTAACATTGATAAAATTACTTTAATGTAGGGGTAAATTGAAAATAAAATCATATAAAATTGTATTATATGTATAGAATAATATAAAGGGTCAATTTTAAACTGAATAGTGAAGTGCAATAATTTTTTTGTTAGCCAAGTGCTTATATGTTATTATGGAAAATAGCTGTATTTAGAAATATTATCATTGAGATAAATTTAACAATCATTAATATGTATTTATTGACCTAGGTCTTCTCAAGAAATTTTTTTCAGTCCTTAATACTTAAGAACTTGGATTTCATGGAAGTCAATCTTAATAAGAAATAATGACATTTGAACTTGTGATTTTGACTGAAGAGAGAGAGACAGAGTGGATGCATGAAAATTAGCCCTGCATTTGAGCTGATGCAAAACAACTACAATGAAAAAGCATCTTGGATCACATGTATATTTTCTTCTGTAGATGTGAGGGAAGATGATGAATCAAAATCAAGGCAGAGATATAGTCAGTCATGGGAGATTCTGATATTAATTCTTCAATGCATGAAAGGGCTTGAGGGAACCCCATTTGACACATATGGAGCTACTTCTCTTTCTTGGATGTCACGCTACATTTTTAAAGTATATTAGGGAGACTAGAACTAGCCATTGATATCAATGATATGAACATTCATTAACTTTTCATCACTATATCAAAATACTTGAGATAAGCAACTTATAAAAAGAAAAAGGTTATTTTAAGCTATTGTTTAGGAGATTCCAGTCCACTATTGGTTGGAGTGGTGGACTAACTAATAGTCAACTTGCAATGCCCTGCTGAACTGAATCAGGGTGGTTCTGGACATGGAAGACTCATTCAAGAACTGTTGCTGATGGCATAAAAAGAGACCTGTAGGGGAAAATTGTTGGCTATTGATTTTCTTGAAGAAGCTTTCCCATGTCTGGCTTTTCTGACATGAATCTGGCTGTTCTTGTGGTTGGAGGAGCTCAGGGCCTTGCTGTCACTGAAAATTGCTGCTGTTCTCATCAGGGGAGCTCTGATTTTCACCTTGATCTTTGCTTCCTAGCTCCAGTGTAGATCCCTCAGCCTGGTGGGAAAAATCCTTCACCCCACTGGCACAAGCTTTCTAACTTCCACCATTGGCCTCTGGGCCTTCCTGGTTACAGATCCTTCATATGGAGTTGCATATGACATTGCCATGGGCTCTAGACCTCTGGCTGGAATCACTGAGGACATTGGCTTGGACTCTAGGCCTTCAGTTGGATTTATGTGGACATTGCTGTGGAATTCAGGCCCTTGGCTGGATCTTTTGGGTCTCTGGTGTGTGGACAGATCCCTTGCACTCCACTGCATTTGACTTTTTGGGTGAATATAATAAAACAATCCTATAAATTATGTTTCCTATATTAAACCTATTTCCTTGGAGATCCTGACTACCACTGTTGGTCTTGTTGCTTTTTTGCCTGCAGTAAGTCAGAATGTTATGATGTTATGATGAAAACTGCTCACCTTCTGGCCAGAAAGCAAAAGATAAAATGGGGAGTGGTCCAGATTCCTACAAATGCTTTAGAGTATTAAATGTCCTAAGAAGCTCCCAGTTAGTATTATCTCTTAAATGTTCTCCTACTTTCCAAGATTGTTTCACTGGGGACTGAGCTTTTAAAATATAGGCCTTTTAGGGGACATACAAGACCAAAATACAACAGAAGTATCACAATACAAGGTATTGACTTGAAATGTATATTTACAAATAGTCTTGAAAGACAGAAGTATCATTGAGAAGTACATAAAAATCAACCAAAAATTGAAAGAGTAAAAATAATAAAGACCACCAAGGGTGAACATACCATTATACATGAAGGTTTTCTTTGGAAACTCTCTTTTTATTATTTCTGTAAGCTTTCTGTCACTGTGATGAAATATCTGATAGAGGCTATTTACAGAGTAAGGAGATTCATTTAGCTTGTGGTTTTGAAGAATCAAAGTCCAAGGTCACTTGAACACGATCTTTTTGACCTCTAATGAGAGTGGTGGATGTTGGCTCAGAACAGTAGAATTAGTGTGAGAGCATATCATCATGTCTCCAATCAAAACAGAGAGTCAGAGGATGAGTGTTGTCCCACAGTCCATTTTGTGGGCTACCCTCTAATGACTTAAAGGATTTCCAACTAGATTCTGCCTCCTAAAGTTCCCACCATTCCCAATGACACTACCCTGGGAATCTAATCTTTAACACAAGGACCTTGGGCATACTGTCATGAAAGTTAGTATAGGGTGTAAGTTGGGGAACAAATCTCAGTGGGTTTCTTGTGTTTCTGCTTGTCTTCTGAGTAGAGTCCTGACTTTTTTAAGTATGGACATGGATATTTGTAGAGCAAACAGCTTTGGAGAATAGAAATGGTATTGTCTTCCAAAGCAAAAAAACCCAAAAAACCAAAACAAAAAAACCAAAATGTCTTTCTCTCAGGGAAAGTTTAAGCATATTTTTAGAAATTGCCCTTGGAAAATTGGGGTTCCTCATTAATGAGACCATAGTACATGCAGACTATTCCAGGGCTTTGCGGATTTTTCTACATGTATCTGGGGACAAAGGAAACCAAAGTAAGCATAGCTGTCTTCTCTTCATTGATACGAAAAAGTCCAGTATCTCTGTCACTGGAGACTTTGTCTTGTACCAGCACGTATGATATTGTGACAAGGTGCCTTATTACCTTTTAGGGAGGTACAATTTTAGCTCCTTTTCAGTGTTTTATCCCATACCTCTATTTGTCAATACATAATTCAATTTATGTCACAATTATAGCGATTTTGACATCTAAAAATTTGAACTTGCTCTGTTCTATCTGCTGTGTTCTACTCCTTAAGTATTTCTCATTTACTTGTATTTAAATCTTCCCATCACACTGAAATTCCTTCTATTAGTTTTCCCTAGTAAAGTTTAGGTTATCTTCTACTTTCATTTAAAATTTAAAATAGAAAAAAGGCATTTAACTACTGCTGTAATGAATAGTTCTGTCAATCATTCAGAGATGATAAATGATCATGTATTTGCATGTATCATTTTATGTGTTAACTTTCTTCAAGGAGAAAGCATTTGAAGAGAGCATTTTTTACTGTCATGGTATGCGCTTTGCCTAATGATTCCTTTCAGTTTGTCCATTTTGTAACAAAAAAATAATTAAAGGTGACTGTTAGTAGTGATTTTGTTTAACTGACACTTCCTTCATAACTTGTCTTGACATAAAAGAAGTTATAAATATTCATAATTGGGTTCTTAGCTTTACTATTAAATTGTTATTAAGATAGATTCAGTGTTAGAATTGGCTTACATTAGTACAACTCAAAAACTAACATAAAATAGTCTATCAACTTACTGAATTGTAATTAGCATTACAAAATCCATGAAGTCAACCAACATATTTTTTTCATTAGAGGAAACAAATGTAAGATATATTTACTGACAGACCAGGGGTTTAGCTCAGTGGTTCTGGCTCCTGCCTTGCAAGCTCAAGGTCCCGAGTTCGACCCCTGGTACCAATCAAACAAACAAACAAAAAAGATACATTTAGTGAGAAGTTTGATTTGAGAGAATATCAACAGGCTAAAGAAAACAATTTGTATTATTATAATGTTTACTGAACATATAGCTATTAATGGTGTTTAATGCCTCCAACAGTTGAGTGAAAATATATGGCTGCATAGAAAACTTCATATTAAAATAAAATGATGAGGCTACATAGTTTTTCCATCTTGCCAATTGGGAAATGTAGTTTTTCCAAGATCTCAATCTTAAATTTTATTTTATATTTAAATAGTATATGCTTATGGTTAGTAGAGTATCCCTCTGTCAAGTTAAAGATATGGTGAAGGCATGTTTTCAGCAGTAGGTTATTTAATTCTTAGTTTTATGCATTCCTTAGAATGTGTTTTCTTAAATCTTCGAAAACAGCTCTGGATATTCTTTCCTCCTCTAGTAACTAAAGTAAAAATATTCTTTGTAGTTTCATAAATCATATGAGAATCTTGTGCTTTGAGACTTTTAAATTTTTTAAGTTTCAATAATTGTCATAATTTTGTAATGACAATATATGATCAGAACCTATGAATAGGCACTATCTATGCCAGAGCTTTCCTTAGGAATGCATGCCACCAACTTTGATTATCTTGTCGTGCTTCTTGCTCATTTATACTGTTTTATAACTAGATTTTTTTTTTAATGATGGAAAGGTGGCAAAACTTGCTTTCCTCATCCAAGAAAGGTATAAGGAGAAGTAAGTCTACTGATTTTATTTCTAGATCTTCAAACAAACACAGGAAAAAAAGACCTTTAAAGGACCTTTAAAAATCCTTTGAGGAAATGGCTTTATAAATAATTGAATTACATAGCCTGGGAATAAATTCTTCTGCTCTTCATTTCCTTTTTTTTAAATACTTCTTTGAATTTTTATTTTGACTATAATAATTGTTTAATTCTGAACTAATTATGTGAATATACAGGATTCTAAGCAAATGAATTTATTGTTCCTGGTAATATATAATAGATAATAGAAATATTACTTTGTTCCTTTCCTTAAAATATTAATATTTATTCTCAATTTCTGCCTGGTTTTGCAATAGAGTACTATGTAGTTTCAAATGAATTGTGGTAGAATATGTCATTAAAATATGGCACTGTAACATGAGGTTTATTTTGAGTGGAAGGAATTGAGAAGATGCAGATCCAAATTTTGTGTTCTCCCTCTATTTGCCTAAAAGCAGGAAATAAACGTTTTGGGCAAATGCAATTTGAAGATGACAGTGGGAAGAATAAAGCATGCCATGCTCATTTCATTTAAGCTGTAACCACTCATTGCTTCTCTGGGCAATATCTGATCACATGAATCACGTCTCCTTAAGGAACACTGGGAAGCAGCAACTCTGTCTGTAGCCTAATGCAACCACATTGAAATGTGGTCTTACTAGAGCAATGTCAGCAAACCTGCCCAATTCAACATGAGTTCTTGTTCTTGTCTCTGGAGCAATAAGGTATGAACATTGATCAATCTGTATGATTGCCAATTGCCTGAAATTATTTAGTTTTTCTCTAAGATTTGAATGAGTTAATGGCTATAAATAAACATACATCGTGCATGTACATAGATATGGATATAATAACACATAAGATACATGAAACTTTTCTTTTGGAAAATCTTATATGTTAATGTTAAAAATTCTCTTACTAAGCTAAATATGGTGCTTAACAATGCATCATAGTTGTACTTGCAGTTTAATTTCAGCTTTTCTTGGTCCACAGATATGTAGCTCAGACTTTAGGTAACCAATCATTAAAGAAAGTCTATATTTTAGTCATTTAATTTCTATTCTTAGGTTGTTTCTTATATTAATAAAATTATAATTATAGCAGTAAATTTTATGACACAAATTATTTTATTGGAAATTCATAATTTAATATTGGTAATTCCATATAAAGCCACTGTTTAGCAAAATCTTAAAGATTTCTAATTTATTTCTAATGAATTTTTGGTGAACAGAATTTTCAATGAGTTTTTGTGGAAACATTGTAAAGAGGTGATGTTAAATCACTGAACAGATATTTAGGAAGTTTTAAAAATAAGCCTTGAGTTTGGAACTCAAGATAAGCTTCCTTCACAATCTCCCTGATTCTGTGTAATTTTTCTAGGATTCAGTGCCTGCATGAAAAGCACTGTCAACTTTGACTCTACTACCATCTGCTAATCCAAATATCTCCCCACTGATCTCATTACCAAATCCAGGTATTTTTTAATAGAACCCAACATAGACACAGACTAAATCTACCCAACTGTTTATCATAATGCAAATAACATCCACAGAGCCAGTCTATATGGGCCGGCCATTCTGTAGGCCAGAGGAATTTTACAGTTGGACTTGGAGATGTATATCCCTTGCTCTCAGAATGCATGGGGTTCTGGCTTTTCCTCTTGGCCAAAAAAATGACTAAGATATGCTTGGAAATTCTAAGCAACAAAGACAAGGTACAGGGTATCACAATCCCCAGCTTGAAGCTATACTACAAAGCTACTTTGATAAAAACAGCATGGTACTGGCAAAGAAACAGACCCAAGGACCAGTGGATCCTTTGACCATTTTTAACCAGGGTTTTGTTTTGTTTCGCTATTGAATTGTGTGAGGATGTTATTTAATTGTTTTCCCTTCCAAATGAACACAAAATAAACTGAGTTAATAGCAATGGGCATCCAAATGAGAATAAAAAGTCAGCATTTCCAGCATAACCTAATAGTAACTATTTTATCACAATCATATGAGTTATAAGACGTACCTTTTGTCATCACTGTTAGCATTTTTATTTTTCCATTTTCAACTTTTTGTAGAAGATACCAGTAAAATGCACAAAAAATCAAATAGTTGTATAGTCCCATAACAACAAAACTGTTAAAACCACACAATTGTTTAGCACAGTATTGTAGGTCAAAATACTCACTTATCCCCAGATGTACAAAGTGTTTTATTTAAAAACATTAAAGTGTAATGTATAAAAATACAAGTTGTAGGTAAGTCAAGAACCACTCCTGCTAGTCTTTTGACAATCTTTTCTAAAGTTATTATGAACAATAAATTTTTGCAACAATTAAAAAAAAAAGATGTGCTTGGAATTTTGTATAAGATGAAAATATTCAAATTTATATCTTCAAACGTCTTTTATAAGGTTATGAGTCTTTTTGACATACTAATATTCAATTTGACAGATTACAGTGAAAGTATTAAATTTATGAAATGATGAAGAACTGAGATATTCACTGGTACCTGATTCAGATAAAGTTAAATGATGTCATAGTTTGATACAGTGATGTGATTTAAACATTGAGTATTTCATAATGGAATATTTGTTCTTCACTACTTACAGTGAAGATATTCAAAGATATCTTTGAATGACAGAATTTCATCCCTGAAATACGCCATTTATTTTTCTCAGTAGTGCTATTTTTCTCCATACTCATCAGTACTTTTCTGTTCATTGTTCACTACTATGAGGTCAGGTGACTCTTGTAGCACAAATGAAATCCAAGTCCCCTGAATTGTTAAGGTATTTGTGTCCTACAATTAATGCAAAATAATAATTATTTACAACATGTAACAATAAGTATGTGAAACTTACCTAATTCAAATGGTATATAAAATAAAATTAAGACAAAAATGATATTCCTTCAAATTATTAATTTCCACAAATAATTTCTTTTCCTCAAAAATTATTATTAATTTTACCAAATTGCTCTATTCACATTATCAAAATTTAAAAACACTCTTTCCTACTTACCACTTTACTCTTTCTCAATCAGAGGAAAGAAAATTGAAGTATATTAAAGAAAATTCATATATATATATATACATATATATATATATAACTTATCTGTAATCCACTATTTCCAATTCCCTTTGCTCTCTTCATGGCACATATGACTCTATTTCAAATTAAGACAATATGGCTTTAGTATTTGCTAATTGCTATACAGACTCTCACTTTTCTTAATTCTAAATTAACTAAAATGGATCTTAGAAGGATAATGATTCTGCCACTTCCAATATAACGTTCATTAAAGTGTGTTCAATGCTTAAAACATAGTTTTACATGATTTATACTCTTTCTCATTTCCCCAATGTTTTAGTTGTCTATGATTTACAGGATACAGGCATAACCTTAGCTTCTCTTTAATGTTGACAACAAGCAAAATTTTGCTACTCAAAATGTGTTTTGTTACCAGGTTGTAATGTGATAAGTACAGATACAGACACTGTGAGTATGCCTTTAGAAAATTTTATGACATTATGCTATTGTAGCAATACCCAATGGTATTATCAGTAGATTCCTTTCACTGTATAGGATATAGACCATGTTGGATATAGATAAAGTTACATGGTACTTTCCATGAGGTAAACTAAAAGTACACATTTAAGATCTTTTTAATTTTATTTTCTTACTTGTATACATATATTAAAATCTGACATTGTGTAAGCATTTTTATGATTGTGTTCACAATCATTCAACTTAAATCAAGTCATTTTTATCTACCCTTAAGCTTTACTAAATTAAATACTGAGTAAATATTTATAGTATGTATTTTTAATCATAAATTTAGAGATGTAAAGCTATTTTCATTGTTTTTTCATAATGAGGACATTTTTTCATGTAGTATTAGCAGTAAGCCAGAAGGTGGCCATGAAATTACAAGAAATAGAAACAATACATTTATACCACTGTATATTGGTTAAAATTATGATTCCAGTTTAATCAAATAAAGCTTTTTCACTAAAATTAATGAAGAAATACTTAGAACTCAAGTTGTTATTTGTAGAGATGTGATGATCAATTCAACAATTAACCTTTTAAGTTAAGTAATATTTACTTTAAAATAAGGAATTTAATAACAAAGTACTTCACTGGAAATGTTGGATAATACAGATATATATCTCCAATATTTTAGAAATATTTGTACATTTTGTGCTTCTTATAAAAGAAAAAAAATTGCTAAAACTGCTATGCGTGTGTTTCTACTTTATTTTTGGTTAAGACAATTAGCTCTGAATTCTGAATGATGTCTTTGTCAACCAATGTGGTTCAGAGTTTATGATTTTCTTGAAGTATTTTCTTATTACTTAGCTGCAAAAGCAAGAAGACCTTTGCCGATCTTAAGAAGTTTGTGTCAGAATTTTAAAAAGAAAATCTTGCTACAAAAAGCAAAATCTCACAATTAATAAGAGAGCTGGATCCAGACTTAATGTTTACCAAGAGGAAATGTTTTTAGAGAACATTTGAACTAGGGTACAAATGAAGCTTTTCTGGAAAATGTGTAACTTGTTCTTTTCAAATTTTCACATGAGGAAGTTGGCCAGTCCATCTTGCTTGTTTGTCTAAAATCTTTTGCAGGTGCAATTTTTGTAACAATAGTTATCACCTCATAAATTTTGGTTGTTCTGGTTATATTTATTGAAATGCAAATTTTGTGTATTTTTTAATCTAAGGAAAATAGTTATGTTTGTTTTAAAGGAATATTTACAAAGCAATATTCATCCATCAGTTGATATTAACATTTTTAAACATAGCAAAAATTAACTAAAAGACTAGTGACCTACCATGTAGAATCACCATTAAAATTGGACCGGAGATTTAGCTCAGTGGCTTCGCCACTTGCTGCGCAAACGTGAGAAACTGAGTTCGATCCTCAGTATCAAAAAAAAAAAAAAAAGGTACTATGTTTATTTGATCAACTATCATTCCATCTGACTCTTCATCCATCAACTATTTTGTCTGTTTTTATACATTTTAAATAACTAAGGTCAATATTCTTCCTTTTCATGTTAATTACAGTTCAGTATGTGTTTTTCAGTATAAAATGTATATTTTTGGAAACACTAAACTTTAAAAGAACTATTGCTGAATATTAACAAAAAGATAACTATTTAAATTCTAAAAGTACATGGAGAATATTAGCTTCTACCATTAGGTTACCTCATACCTGTGTCCGCTCTGTGGAATATAATCATTTTTCTTTATTTTGTTTGTTTTGTTTTGTTTTGGGGTTTTTTTTTCTTTCTTTTTTTTTTTGGTAATGGGGATCGAACTCAGGACCTTGTGCTTGCGAGGTGGCGGCACCAGTGAACTAAATCCCTGGACCATTCCTTTTCTGATATTCTAACTACTGATTAGTAATGTGCACTTTAGAATTTAATTTATTGTGACTCATACTGAATGTATATTTTCTATAAGATTATCTTGATAATTGAAGTTTTGTATATTTTTGAGTTTATCTATAATTCATTGCTTTGATTTGTAAAACATATTTCCATTCTATTACTGTATAATAATCTATTTATCCATCTTCAATTTTTGGTTCAACTATGAATAAAGCTGCTATGTGTCAGTTTGTACAAGTTATTTTGTATTAAATATAGGTTTTTAATTTTTTAAAAATTTGTCTTGGGTTAATAACAAAAAGAGAAAACCGTGGATCATAGAGTATGAATCAAAAAAAAAAAAAAATCTAGAGCTATTTTCAATGCAATTGTACCTTTTCTCCAATTATGGGAGATCTCATTGTTTTACAATGTTGCTAATATTTAGTGTTGTGCTGTTTTTAAATTTCAGTCATTTCTGCAGTTATATATGTAATTGTTTCTTATTGTAATACTTTGCAGTTAACTTTGTAATAAATATTGTTGTTGAATAATTTATCGTGTGCATGTACTGGTCACATATATTGTTTTCAGAAAATGTCTCTTCTAATCTTTGGTCAATTTGAAATTTCTATCTTTTTTTTAACATAGTGATAGTTTTTGTATATCCTCAATTTCAATCTTTTGCAGATAATAAATATATGCTCTATGAATATTTATGCTCTTTATGTTCTTCATTTTCTTCTGTATTTTGCTTATTTCATTCTGTTTGTTTGTTTTCTAACACTGGGGAGTTATCCTAGGGCCTTCACACTGAACTACACCCCCAGGCTTTTTTGTTATTTTTTTTTCACTATTTTAATTTTGAAGCAGATTCTCATTAAGTAATTTAATTACCCAGACTGTGCCCAAATTTTAGATTTTTCTGCCTCGCTTCCCAAAATATTGGGATTGTAGGAAAGCACCACTACATTCAACTGCTTATTCTATTTTCTAATGGTCACATATCTTTAGTAAGATATGTATCTAACTATATTTATATAATGCAAAAGGAAAAAAGGAACATTAATATGAATAGGTCATTGAAAATATAGAAAGTAATGGCATATGTCTTAGGTTTTCATTTTGCTGGAGAATTTGTATGGTCAGAGAAGCATCAGAGAAACATAAACAGCCTAAAGAGTTCTAGAAATTGATTTTGGAGTAAAAGTGGAAGAATTAGTATAAATCAGGACAAAGCAACTTCACTATATTTGGATTGTACGTTCTGATTACTTGCAACCACCGTATTTGTGTTATTAAATATTCCCTAGATATTTTAAAAACCATTTTTACTTAATTTTTAATTTTGAGCCTAAACAACAACAGTGACAGGTACATGAGTGCCAAGGAAAAAATGTGATTTATTCCATCATTAAAGAGAAAACATTAAAAGAAAATCTCAGCTGTTATTCTATGCATTTTCTCATATGTAAGTTGGCATGATTTTTATTACACAGAGATGACTATAAATCTTCACTAAAACAGAGTATCTAATTCAAAGAGAAATTATATTTAGAAGGATGAGATGGTCTTAAATACTTAGAGTGTCTTTTAACTCTGCTAGTGTTACTAGTACAAAGGAAGTTAGATTATGGTAAAATTACATTTTCTTGGCTTTTAAATTCTAATAGAATCCAGATACCAATTCTATCTGATAAGGAGTCACATAGACTCTCTTTTCTAGCTGTCTAGGTTTGACTCTTATCTTCACTAGTTAATTTTGTGACCTTGGGTAAGTCACTGTCTCTAAGCCTTACTTTCAATTGCTTTGAAATACTGGAATAATTTTATTGACCTCATGAGTTTTTGTAAGGATCAGTGAGATATTTCACATGAAGTACACAAACCCATTCCTAACACATAGATAATTGTTCTCTCAATGTTAGCTGTTGTTACTGTTACTATTAATATAATGCTGTTATTTATTAATAGTATCATTAAATTCTACCATTTTTTTTTTTGGAACCGGGGATCAAACTCAGGTCCTTGCTCTTGAGCAACAGGTGGCGAAACCACTGAGCTAAATCCCTGGCCCCAATTATACCATAGTTTAATAATCCAGTACTAAGATATCATTATCATTCTCTTGCATGCCTATCTGCTCTCATGTTCTCTGAAGTACTGATTTTTGTGATAA
The DNA here is from genome assembly GCF_053883595.1 of Heterocephalus glaber. Classification (NCBI taxonomy): domain Eukaryota; kingdom Metazoa; phylum Chordata; class Mammalia; order Rodentia; family Bathyergidae; genus Heterocephalus; species Heterocephalus glaber. The sequence goes on from NW_028258138.1 coordinate 18,844,403, forward strand.
AGTGTGATGAATAAATAGAAATAAAATAAGGGTTAATTATGTGTAGTATTTGAAGGTAGAGAGAATGTAACATGTTACAATGTAAGTAAAAATAGCCACTAGTTCTAGAGCATAGAGGATTGAATAAAATTATATCCTGAGCAAAAGGAAAATCTAGCAGAGTTCTTGGAGCCATGGCAAGAATATTCTCAAGTTGGCATATGAAATCTGGGGCACCAATGATGCAATTTGATGCTGGAGAGAATCGTAATCAGGTTTGATGTTTAACAGAAACTTTCTACATGAAGAAAATGGATTCCAGAAGAATGTTCCTTTCATATGAGTTTGAAATGACAGTAGTTTCGATCAGGTGCAAATTTTGAAAAGTGGATCTGGCAAAATTTTAGGATATGCCCGTGGAAAGATTTGGTGGGCTAAAAATGGACTTCAGAAATAGAAATGTACCAAGCAGCTCACGATTTGGTTATCATGTCATTGACTGATACTGAGGGTAGAGGGGAGATAAAGCACTAAGAAATATTTGAGATGAAGTGATTTTCTAGTATCCTTTCAAAAGAAACACCTGAAAAGTAAATACATGCATGTATTGAAAAAACTTTACTAGAGACATAAACATAAAATCACTTCCATGGAGTATGTGAGACCATAGTCAGTTTTCCAAATCTAGAAATTTTTATTAAGAAAGTGTGTGGATTGTTTACCCCTGGGCCAATTTCTTCAAATACTTATCACCCATGCTTATATCTATTAATTGCACTTTCTTTTAGTTTGGTTTTTATTTTTAGTCATTGTTGAAAGCAGAGAATAAGAATATTGTTCCCCATGCTGAAGAAAAATATTGTCATCTCTCAATAAAAGAGAAAAAGAAAGAAAAAAGCAGAAGTGGTGGAAGAAAAAACTACCCAGATCAATGTGGCAATCATTTAATACCCACATTAAAAGACAAGAAGCTGAAGCTTGGATGGGACACAGCAGGAAGCAGTGAAGAGAATAAGGAGCAAGTTAAAAAGCCATGAAATTGTAGAACAAAATTTCCCTAATTTCAATGGCTTTCATGTTCTGTGTCTTGGTGGGCAAAAAAATTTATCTGAGAAGGTTCTATGTTTATGCAGACTAGTAAATGTATATCTATATAGATAACAGTCAACACAAAATCATGTATAACATGAAAAGGGCATAACTATGTAGAGTAATTCAGAAAATTTTATAATATCATTGGACAATAGTATAGGAAAACAAACGTCCTTATTCTTTGTAACCATATGATTTAAATCTCTAGTTCTCTGTATAAACAGGCAGATATTAACTGGAAATTAGATTGATAAATTATCATATATTATGTTAATAGAAGGGAAAAGTAATAAATATGCTTCAATAATAAATTTTTAAAAACTAAAATATGTCAGTTCTCAATTCAGAAAAAAAAAATCAACATTTGACTGAGATAAGTAACTGCCATGATAGTGTCATCTAGAAGGACAATACAAATTAAAATAAGAAAGACATCAAATTATATGGATTATATTTTCTCATAATTGAAATAAAATTCTTTATTATTATTGGAGCAAAAGCTTAATCAAGGAAGAAATTAGAGCTCTTCAGCATGAAATGAGAAATGTGATACCAAGGATGGTAAAACTACTGAAGTATTAAATGAATATTTCCCAATGTATTTTTAAAGAATAGCATTAATGGGTCAAGAATTGAACATTTATAATTAATGTATTTTACTAACTCTCAAAGGGGCTGCTTTCCAAATGAGCATTCCAATTTGCCTTCAGTAAGTTTTATGGTACTAAAAGTTAAAATGGCAATAATTTTTACTGATACTACTGGGCATTATATTTGATCTAAAATGGTCAAATGCCATACAGCTTTAACAAAAGCTGTTTTAACGCTTTAATCAATTTGGGTGTTAGTGCCAGCAAAGTAATTTCAATAATTGCTTTATGACCTCAGTAAAGATAAAATCCTAAAATAATTTTGTTTCTTTTCACCACTTATAAATTTTTAGTAATATTCAATGCATATGCATTGAAGAAAATATAGAAAGTATAAAAAATATATATGAGATATACTATGCAAAGATAGCATGTAGATGTGAATATCATATGTTATGTAGAAAGTAGTCATACGGTGACTTCCATAGCAACGTATGAAATAACACACACAGAGAGTGCCATATCCAAAAGAGTGCAAGAAAACCAGTACTTTTTGGCTAAGATCTCTTTCTAAAGATCATTTTTGTTAGGCCCAAAACAACAACAATGAAAACAAGGACACAGTGAAGGGTTCAATTTATAAGGACATTGTATTTTAAAAATTTGAGCCTTCCATAGATGTTTGAAAATATCAGACAAAAGAAGATAAATAAAGAAACAGCACATAATGAAACAGAAGATGTAATAAAGGTTTTATAGATGTATGTTATATTTTTTTCAAGTTCCTTTTAGAGATAAAATGTGAATCTTCCTGAGTAAATGATGGCACTCCGTAGATGCTGAGTTTCAAATTAGTGAGTTGAATCCCTTGATTATGTGGCTTTTATTAGAAGATTTTGAGACTATTTTGAGTTTACAGCTGAGGACAAATGCTCTTTTAGGTGATATAAATGACATAATTTATATTTATAGAGGATGTTGGAAGCAAATATTCTGCATCTACCAACTATTGCTGTGTATAATAAACAACTTCAAAACCTTTATGGTATTCACAAATAGGAATTTGCTTTTCCTAGTCAGAAGTCTGTAATTCAGCTAGTATAGGTCTGGGCCATCGAGAAAGCTAATCTTTGACTGAAGTTATTGTAGAACTGGGTATTGGATGTGTCTGCTTCGTAACATTTATTCTTGGACACGGGATCAAATATAAATCACATAAAACTTGTCTTTACACCCTCTTGTCTATTTCAATGATTAAAACAAGTTAGAGAGCTGTGCCTAATATCTATATGGTGAGTAGCAGTATAGAATTTCCTTGGGAGGAAGAAAGTAGAAAGACTCGGAATAAATACATCATATAAATATATTCTAACACATGTAACCTAAACCTATATCATATTCAAATAAATTAATAAACATAATTGAAATATGATTTACAATGAAGTATTTGTACCATAGAAATACTTTCAAATATTGCATTTATAAATATACAAAGGTCTATAAATATATGTCAATTTTTGTTATTTTTCCTTTAAGGAAAGTTCTTCTAACAGGCTAATTCTGTAATTTTATTTTGGAAGGGAATTTTAGAGGAAAAAAATAGTTATCCATGTTTTGGCCACAGTTAAAAAAAGGTATTGATCATTCAGAAGTTATTGGATTCTTCATATACAGCTAGTAGAATAGATTAAAGTATTTCACAAAAAGTTTTAAGAGTTCTAAAATTTTTAGGAAAAATTTTCATGTATTTTATCAGAAATTTTAACTTCTTTCCAGAATATGATTATGGATTAAATCACAGAAAACTATTTCATGTTAGATTATCTTTAGGCCTTTTTTCCACATTGATTAAATCATGAAATATACAGTAGACAGGGTCAGGACTCCAGATAAAGTTAAAATACAAAATGAGACTACATCGGGAAAAATGGAAATAGGAAAACAGAATAATGAAAAACCCAGTTGAAGAGTTGAAATGCTCTAGGGTAGTTGGTAACATATCAGCTTTTGTGGAACTGGTTTTGATTGTTCAGAACTAGAGATGATTGGCAGTTACATTGTTCCTAGTCCTCTGGTAGGGCATTAATATTTCAAAATCCTTGTTTTGGGAGCAGAATTTCAAAAGGTCTTTTAATTTTTACTCTAAACACTGATACTTGGGATAAAGCACAATATTATACTATTGATTTACAGATTTCAGTATTCAGTAATAAAGTTTTCTTATATTATCTTGGAGAACAGAGATAGAAAATTTCTATCACGTCATGGTTCAGACAGAAATACAGACTGAAACTAAAGCAGTCCCCTTGATGTAAATGGTGAGTAAAGCCACCGTCATATGTTAAATTTCTCACTCCAGGTTAATTTCAATGAAAACAGTCAATTGACACAAAAATTTTTATCAGAAGCATTAATGTTTTTTTCAAAATGGAAATTATGGTTTATAGTGCACCAAAAGATTTTTGCTCAAATAATTTTTGGGAAATTTTGAAAACTTCGTACAGTGAAATATTTAATAGTCAAGGTCAGAATTCCAGGTAAAGTTAAAATACAAAGTCAAAATACTTTGGGAAAAATGATTTGGAAAGAGAAAAATAAAATAACCAATTAAATAAATTAAATGGAAAATCTCAATATGAAAGAAAATAGTAAAATTAATTTGTAATATTCGTTTTACTGTTGGTAAATTTACTTAAGAGATAAATAACTGATCCTTCACTAAAGTTATAATGTAAGCATATGCAGAAATTCTTAATTTTTTGTTTAAATTTGCTGGGCTGTACTCTGAGTTACCAAAATTGAACACTGAAGACACACAAAACATTTTCCCACTCAGATTCCAAAACGCTTGATGTGATCAATTTTCGTTTCAAATTGATATTCCTTTTTAAAAGTGCAGAGGGATGAGTTCTTTATTCAATTTATTTATTTTACACTGGGGTGAACTAGTAGAAATGTACCAAAGAATATTAGGTAGGAGGTGGATCAGTACTCTATGTTAAACCCATTAAACTGTATTCAGTTTGCTTGAAAATGTGTTTTCCATATAATTTAGTCATCTACATTTATTAATTAGCTTTACTCCGTGGAAAAGTAAATTTTCTCCTACCTTCATGCTAGGAGTTTTTGCAGTTTTTCTCCAAGTGTGGCTGAGGTTATGCACCTATCATCTCGCAGAGACTAGACGTCAGTAGTGCTAACTTCTAATGATTAAACTCCAAAGACTAGAGAAAGTCATTCACTCACTAAATAAACAAATAAATATGAAAAAGAACTATCAAAACTTTTTTTAAAAATATGCATCTCAAAAGGAAAGAATTAGTTTTTGCCTGTTTGTTTGTATGATATCATTCTCCATCAGGTCTTCCTTCACCAGAGCAAGACAATTCCAGTGTAATGCTCTTGTAACTGAAGAACTGCAAGCTAAATAAATCTCATGTTAACCACCTTGCCTTGGGAATTTTGCTGTAATAACAAAAATGGTCTAATACAGTTAGTTGCTTCTAATGACACTGCCTAAAATAAGGGGAAGCAAAAGATAGGCTCAGGTATTCAGATTTCTAGATAAAGCTCTGAAAGCTTCTATGTCTGCCCTGACAAGCCCTTATCTCCTCCTAACACCTCAAGTCTGAAGTTGCTGAATATTAAAGCAGAATCTTGTCCTGCAAATGTTTAACATACAACATAAACTGAATCCCCAGCCTCACAGGTGTATACTATTAAATTAAGGGCATTGATTAGGAAGGAATGAGATCTTGAAAGTTAGAATGAGGATGTGGAGGAAGCTACTGAGCATGGAAAGGACATTGGGTTCTAAATGGTAATTAGTCTTTTTTTGTCAGTAGAAGCACCCTCTGCCTCCTTAATACAGCCTGCCTCTTCACCTCCAAAGCTTACCCTTCAATGCCTGAAGGAATTGCAGTGGCCTCTCAAAGACAATAATCTGGTAAACAATGTTAATTTCCATCAGGATTTACTTTAACAAGCCTTTTTCTATCTAGAACTATGACTAGACTGACTGGCCCCTAAAGTGTGGTACATATATGACTGATGAGGAAGTGTGGTACATTCCACACTGACTGAGGTTTCTTACACATTCAGACAAATGTCTGGAAAATATAGGTGTTGAGTAATGGTGGGGGAAACTTTAATTCATATTAAGCCAAAGTTATAGATAGAGTCCCTCTCAGTGGAGATTTTCACTTAATGCTAAACCCCAATAAGTTTGAAGGAGATCTGTTGGTTTGCTGGATTGTTTGAATGAAACACATACCAAATGTGGCCCCCAGTAATTGTTACAAATGACATATTTGCTTTGATTTAGTGAAAAAGATTAATTCAAAGACTAGAGTGAGAGAAATGATAAAGTAGTCTTCTCATTTAAGACCTCCTCAATCATAATAAAATTAGTTGTGTTTTTTTCTTTTTTATTAAATTTTTATTTTTTTGGTACATGTTTGCAGTGCACAATGATTACATTTCTCATGGAGATTTGATACTTGTGAAGAACATATTTCAGTTCTGTTTTCACCAGTATTCTTTCTCCTCTCTCTCAGCTCCCTTTGTATCCTGCTCCTTTTCCCTTTTGCAAAAAATCTTGCTCCCTATTTCCTATTATCTATTTTTTATTTTGCTCTTTATTTATTGTGTGGGTTTCTCATATCAAAAAAATTATTTGATATTTAACCTTGTGTGTCTGATTTATTTCACTTAACTCTGTGGTCTCAAGTAGCAACCATTTTCCTACAAATAATTCAAATTTCTCCTCTATTATGGTGGTGTAGTACTCCATTCTGAATAAATAACACATTTTCTTTACCCATTCATCTGTTGATGGACATATTGGCCATTTCTAAGATTTAGTTATTATAAGTTATACTGCTATAAAGGTGAATATGCATCCATCACTGTACTATGTTGTGTTTAAATCTTTCAAAAAGGTACTAGAAGGTGAATAGTTGAGTCAAGTGAAATTTCAATTATTAGGTTTTTTGAGGAATGTCTATGGTGATTTCCTTAGTGGTCACACAAATTTACATTCTCACCAACAATGTAGAAGTGTTCTTTTTCCCACAGCCCTGCTAGCATCTGTTATTATTTGACTTCTTGAAGATAGCTATTTTTTTCTGTAGTAAAATACAATCTCAGTGTTGTTTTAATATGTATTTCTCTAATGACCAGAAATATGGAACGTGTTTACACATATTTCTTGGCCATTGTACTTCCTCTTCTGAGAAGTATCTATTGATTTTAATTGCTCATATTCTCATTGGGCCTTTCATTTTGAAAGGTATAAATTTTTGGTGTTCTTTATATATTGTAGTTATTTGCCCTCTGTCTAAAGAATAGCTGGCAAATTTCTTTCCCATTCTGTAGGTTTTCTCTTCACTCTAACATTTTCTTTACAGGTAGAAGCTTTTAATCTCATATGGTTCCATTTATAGATTCATGATGCTATTTTTTGTGTATTTGAATTTCTGTTTAAAAAGTCACTGCCTATGCCTTCAAGAGTTATATCTTCCATCAGATAGTTTTTGTTTTAGCATTTAATCCTTTGATCCATTTTGATTTTAGTTAAGTACTTGGTGAGAAAGATGGGTCTAAGTTCAATCTTCTTTAGGTGGATAGCCAGTTTTCCCAGCACCATTTATTAAGGAGCCATTTTCCTCCAGTGTATGTTATCAACCCCTTTGTCAAAGATCAAATTGCTTCAAGTGCCTGACATCTTTCTTCAACCTCTATTCTCTTTCACTGAACCACATTTCACTCAGTATTTGTGCCAGCACCATGTTGTTTTTATTTTTAATCACTGTGGCTTTGCAATATAACTTGAAGTTTGGGACCTTGATGCCTACTGGATTGTTCTTCTTACACTCAATGCCCCACTGCTACAAATAGATCAACTAGACAACAAATTCCTGAATAAATACCAAAGTTGAACCAAACCTTTGAACAGATCAACTGAATAGATATCTCCAAAATGTTCCACACAACAGCAACATACACATTCTTCTCATGGAAGAAGCACATGGAGGGCCGGGGATTTAGCTCAGTGATTTCGCTGCCTGCTGCGCAAGCACAAGGACCCAAGTTACATCCCCAGTACAAAAAAAAAAAAAAGAAGAAGAAGCACATGGAACTGTCTCCAAAATAGTTCACATACTTGCCTCAAATGGTGCAATTTGGATTAAGCTTTCATAATTCTAATTATAAGAACATACCACATTACCATAACAGTGGATTATATACTTTTTTGTAATTTTTTCATTTCTAGATATACAGAAGATGATATTTACAAGTAAAAATAGCCTTGACCAAAAACATTAGATATTAATGTTCCAGTCTTTATATGTGTCTTTTTAAACATTTATTTTCCTACTACCACTTATGTTAATATTAGGCATATTGTTTGAGATAAGTGAAACTCTTTTCTATTATGGCTTATGTACATACTAAAAATTTCAAAACTATATAGATATATTTTATTTAAAATATTTCATCTATGAAAAATCGATTCCTTTTTCTCTGACATTGTTATTTATCCGAATACCGTTGGGTTCTTTTCTAGAGAGTAGATATGCTGTATGCTCTTTAAACTCAGAAATGCTGGCACTACTTTAGTATGAAATAAATTTTCAAATAAGAAGTTGCAGAAGTTACAGCTTCTTGGGGAGTTTCTAATTAAAATCTAGTTTTTATTGAATTTTATAGCAGAAATGATATTTTGACTTTACAAAGCTCATGGTTGCCATAGTAATCTTACTTCAACATTGCACATATTGCTTTTTCTCACATTGAATATTAAGTTCCACCAATATAATTGAACTATATTTTATGTGTGTTACACAGAATTTTAACTTATCACAGGATAGAGTCTTTTACATTTGAGAGAGTAGAAGGGAATTTTAAAACTGTAATGCTTTTACTCATAAGAAAAAATAAAAACATCAAACGCAGGATTATATATTTATTTGAATATTTAAATTGACTAATATTCTTCCTGAGAAGACTAACAAACATTTGTTTGTGGATCTAGTAAATAGTTAAATTACTGCCGTCTAGTCTTTTTTTTTTTTTTTTGCGGTACCAGGGATCAAACTCAGGACCTTGTGCTTGTGAGGCAGGCTCAGCACCACTGAGCTAAATCCCTGGCCCATAGTCTTTTCTATAATTTATCTTGTTTATTCTCTATTTCACCCATTAGAATAAAATCTTCCTAAATCAGATATTTTGTTCCTGAGAATGAATACAAGTATCCTAAGATGATACCCAGTGTACAGAAGATTCATAATAAATTTTGTCAAATGAAAATAAATATATAATTATAATTGCTGAAATCAGAAAATAGTATTTAATCATTAGCAATATGTTCATTAAAAGTTTGTATTTTACCATTCCTTTCAATTTTCAGAGAATACTTTTTGTTTAATTTTTCATTTCTATAGACTGACATCTATGTTAGCCTATTTGTCAGTTTCAAATTAGATTAAAAGTTCTTTCTACTCATGTTCATGACATAACTAAAGGAATAAAGTCAGTGCCATGTATGAAAATGCTTTTCTTCAACTGAACATTCAGAAATAGGGTGTGCTAAAACCAAATAACTGTGTTTATTTTCTAAAATAATTCTCAGACAATTTATACTGGAATAATATTTCAAACAACAAACGATTTCTACACAAACTCAAAATAAACGATATAAAATATCAGCCAATGATATTTTAAGCTCACTAAATCATAAGGGTGGCCACTTTATTCATTAATGATTTATTATTATTGCCCCATGTGATAACAACAGAAGTAGGTTGAAAATGGATTTAATGATGACCAATTTGTAACAGTGTATAAAGGAAAGAAATCCCTTAATTCTTCAACATGCTAATATGTATTTCTTCAAGTTACTTTTAATAGCAGGTATAACTATTGCCATCTAAATTTCAATTTTAAAGGAATATGTATAAAACAAAACACTCATCTTTTTGTATTTCTTTGCCTTTTAATGAGACTGATAGTTTTCCAATATTGGCCATTTTTTAAAATATGTTGAGGCCAAGCTCTTAAGTGAAATAAATAGGACACACATGTGTAAATACTGAAAAGTTTCTGTAGTGTGAGAAGCTGAGTGTAAATAAGGATTAAAAGGATTAATAACTAATAATTGATATTTTGAAATAGGAAAAGGTCCTTTTCCTATTTCAAATTAATCATTTGGTGGGAGAGGAAGGGGAAAGGGAAGAAAGGAAAGGAAAAATTATGTGAAAGAAAAAAAAATGGAAACAAAGCCTATGTAAACAGGGAAGGGTGGTAGGGGTGAAGAGCACACAGGTAATGGGGAAAAAATAAGAACTAAGATACATCATGTAGAGGTACAAACACCCAATGATAAATGTAAATGTATTGTATACCTAAAATGTACCAATTAATACATAAATTTAAAAAAATGAAATAGGAAAAGGTCCAAAGGGGTAGAGGTGGTGGGAGGAGATGGGGAAAGGAAAGAATGGAAAGGAAAAATTATGAGAAAAGAAAAAAAATGGAAATAAAGTCTATCTAAATAGGGAAGGGTAGAGGGGGTGAAGGGCACACAGGTAATGGGGAAAAAATAAGAACCAAGATACATCATGTACAGGTACAAGCACCTAATGATAAATGTAAGTGTGTTGTATACCTAAAATGTACCAATAAAAGATTTTAAGCAAAAAATCAGTGACAAAATGAAAAAAAAATTTCATCAGAGTAATATCAAAATCTTTGAATAAATATTGTTTTGTTTCATCTTTATCACAATATTGATTATTGTCTCTTGTTGACTTCCCAATAAATACACATTTCCTCACATCTGTGAATGTTACCTTCCATGATATAAAATACTATATAGATGCAAATGAATTAAGAATTTTGAGATGAGGAAATTATATTTAATTATTAAGACATATGCTAAATGCAAACGTTCACGTAGTAATACAAGGAAGGCAGAGAGATGTTTGGAACAGACAGAGGAGGAAATGACAATCTGACCATAGGGATGAACACTGGAGTGACATTATAAGTCCAGGAATGCTAGCACTCACTAAACATGACAGGCAAGGAACAGATTGACTCAGAATGAAGATCTACTGGCCTCTGAAATGTAGACCTCTGGTCGCCACAATCATCAAAGAACAAGTTGTTGTTGTTTTAAGCTTCCAAGTATGTAGTAATTGTAAGACCGAGGGCCTTACCAAACGCTCCGAGGAGCTGACTAGTGAAGCACACCCAGGGATCCCAGCGGTGCCTTCAGAATGCAAGACCAAGAGCCTTACCAAACGCTCCGAGGAGCTGACTAGTGAAGCACACCCAGGGATCCCAGCGGTGCCTTCAGAATGCAAGACCAAGAGCCTTACCAAACGCTCCAAGGAGCTGACTACAGCGAAGAACACCCGGGAAGGAACACACCGGGACAAGTTGGAAAACAGACCTTTATTAGTCTGGCCAGACGGCACTCCTGAAGCAAAATAGCTTAGAGAGGCCACTGGCTCAGAATCTGAGGCTGTTTTTATAGGGGGTTGAGGGGGAAGTTAACATATCAAAGAAAAGGGGACAAAGGTTAGTGGTCGACTGTCACATATTGATGGTTAGCAGACATCTGCAGCTTGTTCTAACAATTGTGGTGACTGGAATATCAGTTCCGGATAAACAAAGAGTTGAGTAGTTTACTCTGGGACTCTAGGTCTGTTATAGATCCCTATCTAGCGTCCCTAGACTAACAAACATCTCCATCCATTAACTCACATTTTAATCACAATGGGGCTGGAGAAAAAGGAACAAAGGTTATGCAGTCCCACAGTAATTAGTAATAAAGCCACAGAAAAGTTATTCATTGCCTCCTAAGTAAAAATCAATTATTATACAAAATATTATAAAGTGTATGTAGAATTGACTTTTAAAATGTACCTCTATTTTAATTGTACATAGAACATCTCTTTGGCTAAAGAACAAGAAAAAGGTTCCATTCTTTCTGTTTCTTTATTGTTTGACTTTATCTGTAATTATTTGGATACTTCCACTTTTTTTTTTTTTTTGGCCAACATTGCCTACTCCCACTGACATAGTCAAATCTTTACTGTTCTCTGTTCTAATTAGATTGATATTTAATGAAGAACTTTCCCGTCACACTCTAATTGCTGTATTTAAGAATTTAAAATTGGGGCTTATGATTTTACATTGGGCTATAAATATGTAATAAGAAAAATATATTGTTATTGGCTCTGTTGTTCAGTTAATTCTGTCTGTCTATGACCACACCTCTTTGTACCAGACCCTTCATAACATGGCAGAACAAGACATTTTGTGGAGGTCAGGGTTGTGCAGAAGTGGATATTCAGTGTTCTTACTGAGTTTTAGACTTTTTAAATATTTCTCAATTTGCTGAATTCTCTTATGATTATCTTCAGTAGTTTTATTTGATTGGAGCTTTTAGAAACACTTCTTACTATTTAAATAATTGTTTTATTCAACAGAGGATTTGTCAACTTTTTTCCCACAGCCACTTAGAAATCTTATCTCTCTGCTCATTTTTAAAGGATTACTTCCTTTGTCATAAAAATAATGGTTGTTAAGGCATGCTTTTCTTTTGTTTTGTTTTTTTTTTTCCAATTTATTTGGTTCCTTTAAAGTACGTCTTTTGCTATATGCTTCAAATGGTTAAGGTTTAGATTTGTGTAATGTGTCATTTTCCTCTGGTTACTTTTAAAATTTATTTTTTCAGGATTGCTACTATGAAAGAACACTCTCTAGAGTCTCTCTCTCTCTCTCTCTCTCTGTCTCTCTCTGTGTGTGTGTGTGTGTGTGTGTGTGTGTGTGTGTGTGTGTGTGTGTATTTATTTCTGGCTGTTTATTTGAATCCCTGGGTTGATATTTTTCATTATGCTGGGAAGAAGTTTGTTTTCCCAATTCATATTTCCTAGGATAGTACTCTTTTTTAAAAATTAATTTTATTGGTACATTTTAGGTATACAATATAATGACATTCATCACTGGAGATTTGTACCTTTATGTAATCTTTCTTGGTTCTTATTTTTTCCCCATTTCCCTGCCCTCCCTTCAACCTCTCCAACCCTCTGTATTTACAAAGACTTTTTTTCCAGTTTTTCATTTTCTCATATTAATTCCATTCCTTTCTTACCTTTCCCCAATCCCTCCCACTTCCCCTTCCAATTTTCCCCTTTTCTTCCTATTCACATTATCTATCATACCTTTTAGTCCTTACTTACACTTTTTCAGTTAGTATTCTTTTATTCAGCTTTGTTTTTTATGGAACTTTAATTGTATGTAATTTTAAATTTTTTATACAAATAACAAACTCGAGAAAAATTGCAATATTGCTAATCATCAGGAAAAATTCAATAAAATCCAGAAAATGATACCATTTCATACCTACTAAAATGATAATATTCCAACCACCAGAAATTTTTTGATGATAAGTAGTATGTGAAGTTATTGCACTTTATTCATAGAAATGTAAAATGTTTTAACACGTCTCTGGCAATGTCAACTTACCAATTTGCTAACCCAACAATTCCATTTCAATATTCCAAGAATTTTCTCAAAAGAATTGAAAACTCAAAGCAATATATGACACATTAATGCTTGGAGCAGCTTTATCCATAAGGTATGCCTTGCCAAAATTATTGTAAGATAGAAAATGAAAGTAACACTTTTTGAAGGGAAAAGGAAGGAAAATTGGAAGGGAAAATTGGAAAACCAAATTGTATTATATTCATGCAATGCATACTATTCAGCAAAATAAAGAGGCAGAAAATTAATATTTATAGAAATATAAATGAACCTCAAAAAATCTTATTGATGAAACCAAGTCAAATACAAAAGTATACATATTATATGGTTCATTGTTTATGAGGTCTAAGATCAAGTAAAACTAAAGTATTGTGATGTAAATGGAAACATTTTTCTTTTTGAACAGGGAAATATTGTAAAATGTCATTCAGTTGGAAATAGTCTACCTGTTGAATTTGATTTGATTCTTCATCTATTTACATTTTTTTAAATGCACCACATTGCATTCAAGCCATGTGCACTTCTCTTTGTGTAAATTATGCTACATAAATAAGCAAAAATGAGCAAGAAGGTTGTGACCTAAATACTAGCCAGGAAAAATTATGTCAATAATCTGTTGGCATGGTTCTTTTTGAAAAGTAGGCATTTTCGATATTTAATTTCAAAAGCAATGAACAGAAAATGCAAATAATAACAGATAAAAGAGAACACATAGGAAATTTAGATTGTCATTCAAGAGCAGAAAACTTTCAGCAAATAGAATAACTAAAATGACTGAAAAACTGTATGTCTATATTGGCGAGAGGCTTTGTGTCAAACAGAAATAAAAGAAAGTTTCCCAGAGATGAAGAACATAGTGCTAAGGTATTTTCAGAGCAGTTTCAAGGAGAGTTTATGACCATTAAAGGAAATGTGAAAAAACAAATCATATTATATTGCTAAAATGGAGCCTACAGAGTGGAACAATATAAGGGAATACAGCAGTGATATTTGTAAAAACAAAAAATGTATCTCAAAAATAATTTCATTTTAGTGCTCCGGGTGTGATGTTCAGTGAAGAGCAATTGGTCAGGAGGAATCTGAGTTCCCATTCCCCCACTGAACACTAGAGTGCTAGCGTGACAACTCCATGAACACAGCCTCCGCTGATGACATTTGATCTCACATGTGCTCCTCTTTGCAACCACTACTGCTCTTGGAATTAATACCTAAAAAGTGATTAGTATTTTGCCAAAATCTAATTTCTTGAGTGGCTCACTTCCAAATGAAAACTCTTATGAGTTACTGGAAATGATAAAAGCATTGGCTTTTGCTATTTATTGCATACATTTTGAATTAAAACTATTGATTATATGATTTGAAGGATGTGATTTGGAGATAAAGTTAAGAGGATGATTTATAAATATAATTAGTTGTTTTTCATTCAGAAACCATTAATCCTTAAAATATTAAGACATTCAGATTAAACAGGGTTCAAAATATAATCAGGAATAGTTGCATACAAAATTAACAGACATTTACATATTTTATACATGTGTGCGTACATACATGCATAAGTGTGTGTTTGTATCTGTACATTATTTTGTGAACTCTCAAATGGGCAGTAGAACAGAGGATTTAAATATGCACACATTGAATATGTTTATGTATATTTGATGGAGGATTCAAATATACACAACTCTGTATATTTGATGGAGACATAACTACAGTGGCAAGAAGGTGCATGTCTTCAAGAGCAGCAGTGGATACAAAAATGAGAGCATCTGAGTTCCAAAGTGCCATCTGCAGAGGCTGCATTCATGGCTATGTCATCTCTACTGTTCAGTTCAGAAAAATAAAACTGTATATTTAAAAGCTGTATTATAAATTGATTAAGTGGATATTTAACACATAATATAAAGGACACATACAGAACTTTTAATTTTCATTAGGAAGTAATACTTTTATATTAAAAGGATTTTAACATAAAGAAATTTGTCCATGTTTTCAACTCAATTTCCTTGTGTAATTAGAGAATTGTTATACAAGCTAATTTTATATTACAGGTAAAATTAATTTTATATAAATGTGTACATTTGAATTTCATTTGAATTTCATGTGTTGAGTAAGATATACTCTTGAGAACTCAGTAGTAAATATTAAATTAATCTGTATTTTTCTTAATGCATGTAACTATGACAGATTTTGGATAACAAAAAGAAGCAAAAAAATTTTCCATTTTAATTATTTTTTTTACAAAAATAGTTTTTACAAGACATGTTGGAAAGAGAAGCAAAGTTAAATGTGAAAATTTTCAGAATGCTTTCTGTTCCAATACATAAATTGTCGAGTAATTAAAATGGAAACTACACTCAAAACAGATGTTTATGTAAGTTCATCCTTAAAATTTACATTATGTTTGGGGAAATGCCTTAAATCATGTTATTTTCCTCTTGCATATTTAATAAAGTTCAGTCTCCTGGGTTATTTTGTAAGAAGCTAATATATAATGTCTATAATGTCAAAATAATATCATGTTACATCAACGTAAATATTCCATGTCTAAAACATTAAAAATTTGATATAAGAATAATAAACTCATTTTCAGAATATAATTTTAACCAACACAGAACAAACAAATACATTTGTTTATGGTATTTGTAGATTCTTACTCATGAAAGAATGCATGGCCTTTGGTTTTCCCTGGTATTAAAATAATGTAAAAACTTTGGTCTTGAATGAAAATGAATATATGCTGTCCCTGTTTGTGTATCTGGTTCTATCAATCACAGGAGTTTCTTAGATCTTAGTAATAAAATGTGCAGTAGATTGGTTAATTTATGTGTGCAAATTAAAACACAATGAAGGAGAACTGAAATTTTCTCTTTGAATAATCAAGCAAAAAATTGTTTGATAATAAATATCTGATTCATGATCAATGGTATATTTTAGTTTTAAAATAAAACTCTTCCTTGTCAGTGACTATGGTGTGAAATAATGTGTGAATGAACTTTATGATGCTCAAGTTATAATGTTTAATTATGTATTTGTATAGTGTGTTGCAAATTATGGTGATTGTGTCACAGGTCAATTGATTCTGAACATACAATTTAAATACAGAAAAGGCCATAAAAACTTGTTGCATTAATCACAGACATTAATCAGCAATTTCTACATATATTTATCTTCTTCAGGCTTAGAAAGAAAGCTTTTTAATAAATCAAAGAAATAATTTCCAGTTATACTATATAAATATAGCTGTCCATGTTGAATTATTATCAATACCTCTTTGTAAAGAATAGACCTACAACCTAGAGGAATTCTAACATTTGAGTCAAAAAATTACTTCAACACCAGTCTCATTGTGTTTGTTAGTTCAATGGATATATATGTAACATATTAATATAAAATATTCTTCTTATGTCACTAATTTATGTTTGGTTTCATACTGGAAATAGTTGGATATTATTTTAATAACATTTTCATAGTATAAAATTGAATCATTTTAGACACTGAAAACTGATTGCTGGATGTAAAAGAAATTGTGCATTAGTCAATTTAGCTAAATTTCTCTTGATTTTTAAACTCTTATTTTTGTTTACCAAATTGAAAAGCAGGAATTTATTTTGGATATGTATTTCCTTTATTCTTTCACTCAATATGTTATCACTTTAAGTCTACTACTTATAAGGAATTGAGGAAGTGAGATTTGAAGTGGGAAAGGGAAGCATTTTTCTTGTCTTTTTAAAGCATACAGTAGTAGAGAAGAGAGAAATTTTTTTTTTTGAGAAGAGAGAAAATTTAAAATCAACAAAATCCTAACGAAAATATAAAGTACTGATCTTTAATTTTCTGTATTGTTTGATTATAGAAATAATAAATTTGCCTTTCTTCTTTACTTATTCCATAAATAGCACAATTTTTAAAATTTGCCAATATTAAAAAATAATTTTAAAGTTTTCACCATAATGAACTGATAAATATTTGAAATGGATATGTTTAATTTCACATTACACAATGAACAGAACATCACATAATATCCGATTCATTTATACAACTTTTATGAACGCGTGTCTTGATCAAAATAACTTTAATTAAAAAAATAATGAAATAAATTTCTAACACAATGTATAGTGATGATGATGATGATGATGATGGTAGCTCTAAATTCATAGAGGAAATGCTGCAAAAGGAAACCCAACTAGACAAAGTCTGTAGCAAAATCTTCATTAAATATGGCATTAGATTGATTTTTTTGTAGTGTAACAAAAAAAAAGATGAGAAAGAAGAGAATAAGTGTCATTCAATGGAGAAAGTGATAAGGATGTTTCTCCTACAGAGAAGAGAATTCACAACTCAGAAGTAGGAACAAACACAAAAATTCAAGGTGTGAAGTTATACATAAAGCTGATGCTTAATAAATATGAGAAAAAAATGAACTTCTGTAAGGATATATATGGCTGTAAACTATGTTAAGGACTTATAAAAATGTTTCACTTAAATGAAAAAACTAAAAATATTTGGAAAAAATGATATTAATTTCATATACCTAATGGACATTTGTATCTCTGGACAAATAATTCACTTGGCATTTATTGATTTTATTTTTGTTTATTTTTTTGTTTGTAGATAATAATTATATAACTTTATGGGATAAAATATAGTATTTTGATTCATTTATACAGCATATTGATCAAATTAGGAACTTTAGGTTATCTATCATCTCATTAGTCATTTATAAAAACTTTCAATATCACCTTTATAGGCATTTAAAGTAAGATAGAATAGGGCCGGGGATTTAGCTCAGTGGTTTTGCCACCTGCCCCGCAAGCACAAGGATCTGAGTTTGATCCCCAGTACCAAATAAATTAAAATAAATAAATAAATAAAGATAGAATACTAACTTCTTCCATATTTCTATATAATAGAACACAAGAACTTTATCCTCTTAATTCTGTCCTTGAACCCGAAAACAAATATTTCTCTTTCTCCTTCTCTTTCTTTGGTTTCCAAATTCCTTGTATCCACTTTTCTCTTTGAGAATCTTTTCAAAATTCCTGATATTGTACAGTGCGTTGGTCAGCTTTTTGGTCACAATAATAATAATTTATGAAGAGAAAGGATGTATATGGCTGACAGTACATGATGATTGGATCTTTTCTTTTTGTGAGCCTGTGGCAAAGCAACATCTTATGGCAGAAATATGTAGCAGAGCAAAATTTCTCAGCCCAAAGCTATACAATGACAAAAAAGAATGAGGAAGGAGATGGAATCTAGATGACAATCACCTTCAGTAACATGAGCACCGTGGCCTGAAAACCTCACACTAAGTACCACATCAAAAGGTATAATCACATCACAGCCATGCCTCACTGAGGAATGGGGGCCAAGCCTGAAAATGTGGACTCTAGGGGACATTTGAATGAAGAACTCTGGGATGCAGCACTTTTCTGTGTCTGGTCTATTTCATTTAATATTGTGATTGTCCAGGTCCTTTTACATTGCTGAAAATCACAAGATTTTTCCCTTTTATGGCTGAGTGATAGTCCATTGCTTATTTATAGCACACGTTTTTATCCATTCATCGACTGATGGGCACTTTGGTAGAGTCCATATCTTCCCCCTTACAAATAATGCTAAAATTCGTATGAAAATACAAATGTCTCTTTTATATATTCCTTTCATTTCTCTTGGATATATACCCAATAGTAGTATTGCTAGATTATAAGGTAGTTCTAGTTTTAATTTATTACAGAAATTCCACAGTATATTTCATTAATCCCTATACTAATTCAAAATTCCAGAGACAGTATATGAAAATTCACTTTTCTCCACATCTTTCTCTTCTTCTCTCTCCACCTTATGTTTTCTTTTTCTCTTACTTGTCATTTTTCCTGTATTGATGAGTGAACCTAGGGCCTACACACTGACCTATATCCCCAGGCTGTTTTGAATTTCTTTTTGAGACAGTGTCTTGCTAATTTGCTAAGTTGCTCATGTTGTCCTCAAATTTTTATCCTCCTGCCTCATCCTCTCATAATGCTGAGATTACATTATGCACTGTCGTGCCTAGGATATTTTTCATGTTTTTAAGTTTGATCAGATCAATTTTAATTGGCTTGATTTTTTGTAATTGCTTTGAAGTACATGCTTGTCTTAGGCAAAAAATTCAAATTTTCTCAGTCCAGTGTAATACTATCTGTGACTTTATCAGATATGGCCCTTATTGTGTTGAGGTGTATTTGTCTTATAGCTCATGTGTGAAGAAAATGCTTATGACACCTTCCTGAATTTTATCAACTGTTTTCCTTTAACTATTGAAATGATCGTGATTTTTATTTTTGATTGTGTTGATGTGATGTCTCATGTTTATCAATTTGATCTTGATGAACCAATCTTGCATCTCTGAAATACATCTTACTTGATCGTTGAATTATATTTTTAATATTTTGTTGAATTTGTTTTGCTAATAATTTATAGTAAAGCATTGCATTTATATTCATAAGGAATGTCGATCAATAGTTTTCTTTTTTTGTGTTTTCTCTAGCTTGGATGTCAGAATGTTAGTGGCCTTGTAGACTAATTTTAAAGAATTATATTTTTGATTATTTGGGAAATTTTGGAACTCACTGGTATTATCTTTTTTTAAAATGTTTGATGGAATTTATCAAGAAAAATAACAGGTTCTAGACCCTGTATTTGGTGGGAAAATTTTATTACTAGTCAATCTTATTGCTCATTATTGGTCTGCTTAGGTTCATGGTCCAATTTTGGAAGCTTGTATGTGTTCAGGAATTTATCCATTTCTTCTAGATTTTACAAATTGTTTGTATAGCTGTTCATGATAGTCTCATATCTTTTGCATTTTCATAGTATTAATCACATTACTTTTTTCATTTGATATTTATTTCATCTTCATTTTCCTAGTTATTCTAAGAGATTTTCTATGCTATTTTCTAAAAAATTGTATTTTTTTTGTATTTTGTAAATTGCTCTTTTATTTATGTATGATCCTTATTTTATTCCTTCCATTTGTTTTAAATATAGTTTGTTCTTTAAATGCAATATTATATTGTTTATTTGCATCATCCTACTTTTATTTATTAGTATTGCTTATTTTGAATTTCCTTCTTATATCGCTTTTTGGTGTATCCCATAGGTGTTTTGATGTGTGTTTCCATTCTCATTTGTCTCAAGAAGATTTCGGTTTCATTTATAATTTATTTATTGATCCTTTGGTCATTTGGGAGCATGCTGTTTAACCGTTATGTACTGGTATAATTTCTACCATTCCTCATGTTATTGATTTCTAACTTTATTCACTAGTGCCCAAGAAGTTTCTTGATAGGGTTTTGACTTTTTTTAAATTGAGGCTTCTTTTCTAGTCTAGCATGATATGGTCTACCCTGAACAATATACATTTTTTTTTTTTAAGTACACATTCTGAAACATTTGGATAAAATATTCACTAAGTGTTTGTTAGGTCCACTTGGCACAGAGAGTTGTTTAAACTGGATGGTTCTTTGTTAATTTTGTCTTCACTGTGGAAAGTTGGCACATGTATATAACAAATTACAATTCTTATTTCCCTTTCTCCTCCCTTCCCCTACTTTTTTTTTGTTTCTAGATTGCCTTCACATTTGTAAAAGATATATATCCCTATTTCCTATTATTCTTCATTTTACTCTTTAAATTATTTATATTTTGGATTTCTCATATAAGAAACCATGTGACATTTAAGTTTGTGCATCTGACTTATTTCATTTAATAGTTTGGTCACAAAAGGCATCCATTTTTCCTACAAATGGCTCAAATTTATGACAGAGAAGTACTTGGAGTGTATCTGTACCACAATTTTCTTACCCATTCATCTGTTGATGTGCAAATAGGCTGCTTACAAAGGCTAGCTGTGATGAGTCTGCTACTATAAACATGAGTATGCAGTGTCACTGTAATGTGATATCTTTAAATCCTTTGAGAAGATACCTACAAGAGCAATAGCAGCATCAAAGGGAATATCTATATTTTGCTTCTTGAGGACTCTCTATACTGATTTCCATAGTACTTGTACTAGTTTATATTCTCACCAATTTAGAAGAGTTACCCTTTTCCAGCAACCTCACTGGCATTTGATAATGTTTGGTTTTTTGATGACAGACATTCTTTCCAGAGTAAGAAGTAATCTCAGTGTTGTTTTAACTTGCATTTCTCTAATGGTAAGACAACTTGAACATTTTTTTGCCACTTATATTTGTTCTTTTGAGAAGTGTCTATTTATTTTAATTAAACACTTTTGACTTTTTAAAATTTTGAGATGTCCAATTTTTTGAGCTTTTTATATATTTTAGATACTAGTCTTTTGAGGGGGAGGTGGCAAAAAAATTTCCCATTCTCTGTTTTCTTCACTCTTTTGATTATGTCTTTTGTTGTATATAAGCTTTCTACTTAGATATAGACCCAGTTGTTGATCCTTAATGTTATTTATTGCACAATTAGGATTCTTTCCATAAAGTCTTTGACTATGCCTATGTCTTTATAAGTTTACCTATTTTATCCTGCAGCAGATAATGATTCTCTGGATAAATATCTAGGGTTTTGATCCATGTTGATCTTATTTTAGTACATGGATGAGAAATATCTGTCTCAATTCAATCTTCTGCATATGGGTGTCCAGTTTTCCCTGAAGCATTTGTTAAAGATGCTATCTTTCCTTCAATATACATTTCTTTGGCCCTGTGTCAAAGATCAGAAAACTGAATGTACCTGGTGTTTTTTTTTCTGCCTGATCTATTCTGTTTCATTGTTCCACACATCTGTTTGGTGCCAGTTCTATGCTCTTTTTATGATTATAGCTTTGTAATATAACTCCCAAACTGAGATTGTGATGCTTTCTGCTTTGCTCTTTTTGGTTCAGGATTTCTTTTGCTATCTTCTGTTTCCATATAAATTTTAAAGTTTTTTTTCTATTACTGTCAGGTAGCTGTTGGTAAATTAAATAGGATTATATTAAATCTATTTATCACTTTCGATAATATAGCAGGACTAGCTGTGCTGATTCAAATTTTGACAAAATGTGAGGAAAATCTCATTGAAACAAGAAAAATATCCTGAGTCAAAACAGAGCAAATCCATTCTTTCAAGTAGAAAGCTTAAAGCCAAAACAAGGATGAGGTTCCCCAGGAATAAAAGAGCCTGGTTGCTACAAAAAAGGCTTGTTTGTGCTCAATAAATCATTCCTCCAAGCCTGAAGAACATTGACATGCCTATTTGTTTATTTATGAGTCACACTGGTGCATTTCAAATTCAGTGAAGCAGTAGGTTAAAGGTATCTCCTAAGTACACAGTGGATGCCTTTCACATTAACAGCAAAGATAAACCCTCATATGCATGTTAAAGACTACAATTATAATAGCACTGCATGAGTTTCCCTTTGCTAACCAAAGTGTAAACAGCCACAAAAGAAAGATCCCTTAAGAGGCAGTCAAAAATGGAGACTCTCAAGGCATACTCACAGATGCCTTAGATGTTATCAAGATTCTCCACTTAATGTCTATGCACTTAAACCTTGAAGAGCTTTCTCATAGCCTGCTTCTATCTTTTCTATTATCTCTTTATAAGTTTATCTTATTTACCACATACAATCCCAACTTTACAGGAAGAAGTCAAAATTTAGGTGGCATTACATAAGGATATATAATTACACAGTTTTTTTTTTTTTCTGAAGTTTTGTTTTATTTGGTGAAACAGTCATTTCCCCTGTACACACTTTTTAATTACAGCAATTTAGTTAGAAATTCCATGTCTGGGTAAGCATGGAAAATGAAAGCCTCATTATTTTTTTCTTCCTCTGCAGTAAAAAACAAATCTCCTCTTAGTCCAGCTGCATACAGGAAAGGAGCATTATCCTTTGCTTGCTTCTGACACTTCAGACTCTGGATTGCTATTGTCTTCACATCAGCATAAAAGCATCACCCATTTGCAAAATGGTTTGTAAAATCTTGTGATTGTCAAAGAAATAGTTAAGTGCAATATGTATCTTCTAGCTAGTCTATCACATAAAATAGAATTTTGACATGCAAAATCCTAGCTCATAACTCAGTAAATCAACTCCAGATACCCTTCAGGAATTCTAGAATTCTACAGGCAAAGGAGTAGACCTAGAAATAAACAACTCTTTCTATGTAGAAATGTGAAAATGCATGCTACAGAAAGAAACAAGATTAGAAAGTGACAGATTTATGATTAACATTCAAGTGTGTTGATGCTATTTTTTTATACTTCTGTGACATTATTAGTTTAAAACGGTTTTATACTTAGGTTTGAATTATTTCATTTTCCCAGCCTGGAGTGGTACTTAACACAGACTTTGAAAGTAAACAGCTTTGAGATTGAATCCCAATGAATCCTCTCCTTTGAATAAGGACCTGTGCCAATATTTTAACCTCACTAAGCTATGTCAAAATGTTACTGAATTAGGAATCAAAAACTATAATATATATGTGCACATGTCTAAATATATAGTGTTAAATGTTTTGCTTGATGTTAAAAGTATTGATAGATATAAAATGAGTAGCATACAGAGTATTCCATATAAATGTTCACTGTTTTGAAATTGTCATTATACTTGGATACTGAAACTTATGTAACCGATATTATTTTCATATTATATATGATTTAAAAAACTAATCTTTTTTGATAGGCAATTTCTTATACACCAACTTCTGTGTAACTGCTTTTGATATATTGAACATCTATCAAATGACATTCCTTCAGCAAGCTGGTTAGATTTCAGTGATCCAAAAAGTTTACAAGAATATAAACTCATTAATCGTAAATATTTTTTCTACTTTTCATTATAAACTCATACTCCACCTAACTTATAGCATCTTTAATATTTTTTCTTTACTAAAAAATACTGGTATCTTTTCTGTTGAAAAGTCCATACATTTTCATGTACAAATTTTATTATCTCTAGGCAATTTTCCTAGAGAGTTTACATATTCTCTTTGTATTCTGAATTTCTATCAGATTTATCACTAAAATACAGACTAGCCAATAGATTTAATACCTTTTTTTCATCTCTTCAAGGTCCACAGCCAATAAGAGATTAGCAAGAGTCCCAGGGCAAGAGGAGAGGAGGGAAACCTGAGGTAGAATTAAGGTACGCCATATGCAAAGACCTAAAAACCTGGATGATTGTAACCATTATAAGTCACAGACAGGAGGAAATTATAATAACAACAAGAATGAAGTGAGGAAAGGGGATTCAGGGGCAGAGGGAGGGCCATGGGATGGAAGGGAAAGGGAACTAAAAAAGAAATAAGCTGTATTATGTACATATGCCCACTCCCCAAGATGAATGTAAATAGCATGTACTGAAAATCTGTACTAATTAAAGAAAAAAGAGGAAAACACAATAAATTTTATTTATTAAAGTTCTATGTGATTTTAGAGCACTCAGAAAGGAAAACCCAAAAATCTAGGGAAGAGTGTGTAATTTTATATTTGGTTTCAATGAAGAATTGACAGCCGTGTAAACTGTTGTTGCAGAAATCTTGGAAAGAAATACACAGAGGCACAGAATTCAGATAAAATAATAAAACTTCTTCTCATGAGTGGACGGACATGCCAGAACCAGTCTGGTCAATATCCTCCCTTTTGTATAGCATTTCCCTTTTTATATCCTTTTTAGCCATTATATCATCCCTAGTGGTCTTAGATATGTAAATACAATTCCAGTTCCTATTTACAAGTCACAGACACAAGATAGGCCATATACATTGTAAATTTACCCTGGCACGGTAACTTTGTTAGGTTAATGAAGCTACTGGTTAGAGTCAGATAATCTTCACCTTAAACAAGGAGTTACAGGAAAAGCAAATCTTAAAAGAAAACATTACTTATTTTGCTTCTACAACTACCTTAATATTCAATCTATTAAGTTATCTAAAACTTTTCTGTATCACTGTGACACCACAAAAGTGTGTGATCTAATAGTAATAATCTGGGAGAACTTAGCACATTTAGAAGTCCTCTTCAGTTTTTCTCTGTCTCTGTAACTTTCCTTTTCCTCTGGATATGGGGCAGGATTTTTCTGATACAAGGGTCTCAGGGCCTATTTTCAGGGAAGATAGGTCAAAAAAGTGTTCTATGTTTTATGGTTTGCTTTGGAGGAGATGAGTTATAGTTTAGACATTCCCAATGAAGAAGAAAAATTCCAATTAGTATGACTCACTTCGGGAAGGAAAGAGGGAAAGGAGAAAAAAAAGTAGAAGAATATTGGAGAGAATTTCTTGCCTCTGAAGCGTTGCCTCCAGTGTATCCTTCAGTTCAAAGTACACAGCCAGTCAATGTGCTGCACTGCGAGGTGCTCTTTTCCGAGGACCAGCCACACATTTTCTACATTCATTTTTCCTTTTCTATTTTTAAAAATTGTAAGCTACTGAAGAAGAAGTATAATTAAAAATATCTTTCTTGAGCCAGTCAATTTTTTGAACCAAAATACATGTTCAATAATATGTACAATATTAATACCATACAATAAATAAACAATAATGTATGAATAACCTATTTATAGTTGATCAATTGAGCAATACCAATTTAAATTGTAATTTAAAGCTAGCTTTTCTGAATGGGAAATATATAGGTAAGAATTAAACACTGGCTCCTTTGAATCATATTCCAACACTGTATGCCTTCACAAATTAATATGCATTTCCTATTTATGTAAGATATTTCCAGATACACTTGTTTGAATGTTCAAAAACTATTTGGAAAAAGATGTTTTAAGTGAACCTTCTGTTTAAAGATAATTGATTAAATATGTTTTATCCAAGTGTCTGTTTACTTATATATGTGCTTTTTTGAAAACTCTTCTGCAGATGAAATTAATTACCTCTATATTGGACTCATGGCATTTGCCATGATAGTGGATTGCAGTATATTAATCACAATGTAAACATTTCATTGGCATATCTCTGTAGGTTAAGGGATCTGTAAGGAAGTAAAAATATGATGAACAGATAGTTAAATCTCTTAATATTAATTGTAGAATCTCCAGAGAGATTGTTATTTGAACTTCTTTACTGAGCCGATTGGTTTCAATATCCACAACTGTGTACATACATGAGCACTTGGCTGTCAACACTCATAACCATCTGTTATGATGGCAATATGCCTGATCATAAAATACTGTGAAGCTCAGTCTACAGTTGCCAACTAAATAGATTGGCAGCATGAAATTCTGAAACTACTATTTCTTTTTCATCATAAAGTAATGCCACATTAACACCCACATGGCTTCTTAACATCATACCACCTGTTCATTGTTTTTAAGCCAAAAATATTCACGAAGGGGCTGTAGTGAGTAGTTGAAAAAAATGAGAAGGGAATCTGTTGTGAAAGAAAGAAGTACGTCCTGTTACATACTGGTGTTTTATAAAAATACATCTGATATATTAATACTATAAAATGATTATGCTTATGTAAAGCATTAGCACTATTCTGAAGAACTGAAATTAATATTTTGATATCTTTTAAAATTTTGGTCAGTGTAGATTGAAAGTGTGGGTAAAATCAATAATTAACTCATCAGGTGAGTCAGATGCTATTCCTATGTTAAATATGTGAGACCTAAGCAACTCCATTTTAAAATTAGGCTCCATTTTAAAATACGGTGGTCTGGACATAAACTCCAGTTCCGAGAAAAACCACAAGATGTACTTTGACCACCCGCCTGTGATAATGTTCAGCAGTCCCCTAGCAACAGCTAATCAGTAGTTACCCCAATACCCCAATGTCCCAGATGTTCTTTTCCATAGCTTGAGCAACCGTTTGCAGTTTGGGCCGCGAGGCACAGCCAATCAGGTTTAAACATTCAAAAATTGCTATGTACCAGCCAATCATGTAATTTCCAAACTGGAACTCCCTGAACCTTGCTGTAACCCCTATAAAAACCCCTGTTGATTTGGAGTTGGGGGCTCTCAATCCTGACCCTCTGCGCCGGCGACGGTTGAGAGTCCCTGCTCGAGCTTGAATAAACGACCCTTGGTGTTTGCATCAGAATCGGCTCCTTGGTGGTCTTTGGGGACTTCGCGATCTGGGCACAACAAAATATACTAGTACTTTAGAATCCAAAAGCATGAGGCACCAAAAGACTACAGGAACTAAGAAAGCTACTTGAATATAATCCAAATATTTTATTAGAAACCAGCTTTTTAGTGGATGATAAATACTTTAAGTACCTTCATATTATTTTAATTTCATTTTCTGTATACATACCCATCTCAAGAGTAAATATTGATATTCTGAAATATTTCCCTCCCACCAAGCTGATGCATGGAATAGAATATGGTAGTGCCTGGAGTTTCAGTGTAGTGGTAGGGCAAATGGAAAATTTTCTTCCAAAAGTGTCCCATGTGTTCTCCACTTTATTCAAGTTACAGTCTTGTAGAAAACAGGTCAATTATTGCAAGATTCCCAAAGGTTTTATGCAGTAGTAGCTTCTACATCAGAAAAAGTCCTTTTCCTACTTCCATTCTGTGAGGGTCCATGTACAAACATGGTGGGAACAGTGAGGAATCCCAACCCCACTGTCAGGCACTGGGTAGCACGGTTCTAGCAGCTCTCAGTCTGGATGACAGGGGCCATTAGTAAAAATAAAAGCATTAGTTTAAAACTTTATTTATCAGGTATAAGAGTGGCCTTGAGTACTTGCCATTGAAAAGAGTAACCTTCACTTAACCTTCAAGTTGAGAGTACAAAATAGATTATAAAATTGCTTCCAAAGATGAAGAAAAGCTGAAATGTTAATGGACAAAAGCTTTCATATTCTCCAAACCACCATTTATGTTTGACAAGTGAGACATGTTCAACCCTCCCACCCCTGCTACTTCACTGAATCAGAATGTACCTATCTCAAAACAGAAGTATCAGGTCAGAGTCACAGCGACCTTATTAGCCTGAGAGAACATGCTGATAGAAGAGCACCCCTGAAATAAATAGTAAAGTAATTTCCTTAGGCAGAAAAAAATGATCACAGGTAGAAACTGCAATCTACATAGTAAACAAAGACTGTCAGTATTAGAAGCTTCAGATATATGTACATTTACTATCCTTTATTCTTGTGAATGATTTAGACGTCATAGGTATAAAACAATATATACATAATTTTATCATTGGCCCTAATATATTACTTCTAATACATAATATATTTTGCAATTGGACCACAAATAAGTGTAAACAAAGTTGTACTACAGTGAGCAAGTGACTGCCCATGGTCACTCAAACACACAGAAACAAAAAATGAGAGCCAGTTAAGAAGAAAACTATGGAAGCAAACACTGTAAATACACCCTTGTTCTATTTTTCAGTGTCTTTAGTATACATAAATTAAAAAGTAACATAATAATATAGTTTTCACTGTATAACATATATGAATGTAGTACGCCTCAAAATGAAGGAAAACAAGAATGTTGTACCATTTCTTATATCTCTCTATAATAAATTTATTGTAAAAATGAAGTAGGTTTTTAAAAATTTGTATATGACATAAGCTACAATATAGTCAATAAGAAAATAACAAAATATATAAAATAGTTAATGAAATTAAAATATCACACTAGCAAATATTCAATTAATGGAAAAATGAATCAGTAAATTAAACATAAATGAGAAAAATGTATATGAGAAACATTAAAACAAAATTTGAATTGCACTTGCACATCTGACTATATTAATAATGATATTAAGTAGGAATGGATTATACTACACAATCAAAATATAGATACCATAAGACTAGAATCCAACTATATGGTAACTATAATAGAAAACCTTTATATTCAAACTAGCCAATATATTTATAGTATCAGGATGGAGAATAATATGCAAGTAAAAACTATAAAAATCTGGAATGGTTTTCCAAATAGGCAAAATAGAATTTAGAGTAAAATATTTTACTAGAGATAAAGTGGGACACGTTATAATCATGAAAGGATTGGTACACTTGAACATGTAACAATTATAAATATATATGTATTAGCAGAGCCTCCAAGTACCTGAAATAACTGCCCAAACTTAAAATATAAGAAATTCAATAATAATAACTAGAGACTTCAGTAACTCACTTCTAGCAATGGATAAGATAGCTCAGTGAAGCCTCTAATTCTGGAACCAAAAATATCACCAGAAACTTTTCATACCAAAAGCAAAACTATTACTAGAAAAGAAAAATGAAGATCATTATTATTGAAGAGTATAAAGAAGCACATATCTTTCAAATAAAGACAAGCAATCTAGTAATGATAGAAAGGATTTGCATATCATAATCAAGGGAGAATTTTCCCAAAAATGAAAGAATATTTTTTTTATTAAATTCTTTTATTGGTACATTGCAGGTATACAACACAATTACATTTCTCATTGGGAATTGTACCTCTACATAATGCATCTTGCTTCTTATTTTTTCCCCATTCCTAGCCCTCCCTTCACCCCCTCCACCCTTCCCTATTTACAAAGACTTTATTTCCATTTTTTCCATTTCTCATCAATTTACCTTCCCTTCTTTCCTTTCCCCTGCCCCTCCCACTACCCCTACCCCTTTGGACCTTTTCTTCCTATTTTACATTATCGATTATTCATTCTAATCATTGGTACATTTTAGGTATACAATATAATGACATTCATCATTGGAAATTTGCACCTTTACATAGTCTCTCTTGGTTCTTATTTTTCACTTTGCCCAGCCCTCCCTTCAACCCCTCCATCCCTCCCTATATACAAAGATTTTGTTCCTCTTTTGCCATTTTCTCATATTAAACCCATTCCCTTCTATCCCTTCCCCTAGCCCTCCCACTTCCTTCCCATTTGCCCCTTTTCTTCCTATTTCACATTATCTATTATACATTTAGTTCTTATTTACACTTTCAGTTTCTCACTCCAGAGAAACTATTCAGTATTTATTCATGTGTGTCCTATTTATTTCACTTAAGAGTATCACCTCAATGTGCATCCACTTGGCTATAAATGTCTCTAATTTCTCATCTTTTATGGCTGAGTAGTACTACATTTTATTAAAAAACCACATTTTCTTTATCCAGTCTCTAGTTGATGGGCATTTGGGCTGTGTCCAAGTTTTAGCTATTACAAACTGTGCTGCTATGAACATGGGCACACATATATCACTGTGGTATGATTCTTTTAATTCTTTGGGGAAGATCCCCAGCAGTAGAATAGCAGGGTCAAATGGGACTTCCAGTCCTAGTTCTTTGAGGTATCTCCATACTGATTTCCACAGTGGTTGCACCAGTCTACACTCCCACCAGCAGTGGAGCAGGGTTCCTCTTTCCCCACAGCCCCGCCAGCACTTGCTATTGGTTGATTTCATGATAGCAGCCATTCTTTCTGGAGTGAAGTGGAATCTCAAAGTTGTTTTCATTTGCATCTCTCAAATGACCAGTGATGTTGAACATTTTTTTCATGTATTTGCTATTTCTACTTCTTTGTCTGAAAAATATCTGTTCATTTCAGATGCCCATTTTTAGATAGGGTCTTTCAATTTGGGAGGTTTGATCTTTTTAAGTTCTTTATAGATTTGAGATGTAGACCTTTGTCTGAGGAAGAGCAGGTGAAGATTTTTTCCCACATTGTGGGTTGTCTCTTCACACTGCTGATGATTTCTCTTGCTGTGCAGAAGCTTTTTAGGAGGAAGAGATCCCACGTGTTAATAGTTTGTGCTAGTTCATGGGCAACTGAGGTTTTGTTCATAAAATCTTTTCCTACACTGATGTCTTCAAGGGTTCCACCTAACCTCTGTTCCAAACTGGTTCAGAGTTTCTATTTTAATATTTAGATCTTTAATCCATTTTGATTTTAGTTTAGTGCATGGTGAGAGATACAGATCTAGTTTTAATCTTTGGCAAGTTGAAGCCCAATTTTTCCAGCACCATTTATTAAAGAGGCTATCTTTGCACCAGTGAGGGTGTTTGGCTCCTTTATTGAAGATGAGATGGCTGAGTGTGTCTGGAGTTGTTTCTGCATCTTCTAGCCTGTTCCACTGGTCCTCAGGTCTGTTTCTTTGCCAGTACCATGCTGTTTTTATCACAGTAGCTTTATAGTACAGTTGCAGGTTGGGGATTGTGATACCCCCTGCCATGTCTCTGTTACCTAGAATTGCTTTTGCTCGTCTGGGTCTCTTCTCATTCCAAATGAATTTTTGGATTGTATTCTCAAGGTCTATGAAGTATGCTGCTGGGATCTCAATTGGAATTGCATTAAATCTATATAGCAGTTTTGGAAGTATGGCCATTTGCACTATATTAATCCTTCCTATCCAGGAGCAGGGGATGTCTGTCCATTTTCTGATATCATCTTCAATCTCTCTTTTCAGAGTGCCATAGTTTTCGGAGAAGAGGTCTTTGATTTCTTTCATTAGGATGATTCCTAGGTATTTCAGTTTTTTTGGATGCTATTGTGAAAGGAATTATTTGCCCTATTTCTCTCTCAGTGAGTCTGTCATTGGTGTAGAGGAAAGCTATTGATTTTTGTGTGTTGACCTTGTACCCAGCTACTTGACTGAATTTGGTTATTAAGTCTAGAAGACTTTTGGTGGAGTTTTTGGGGTCTTCTATATAGAGTACCATGTCATCTGCAAATAATGGCAATTTGACTTCTTCATTTCCTATCTTTATTTCTTTTATTTCTTTCTCTTGTCTAATTCCCATGGCTAATGTTTCCAGAACTATATTGAACAAGAGTGGTGATAGTGGACATCCTTGTCTTGTTCCTGATTTTAGTGTGCAGGATTTCAGTTTTTGACCATTTAGTATGATATTGGCTGTTGGTTTTTCATAGATAGCTTCTATCAGTTTGAGGTAGAGACCATCTATTCCAATTTTTTGTAGGGTTTTATCATAAATGCATGTTGGATTTTGTCAAAGGCTTTTTCTGTGTCTATGGAGATAATCATATGGTTTTTGTCCTTGGCTCTATTGATATAGTGTATTACATTGACTGATTTTCGTATATTGAACCATCCCTGCATCCCTGGGATGAATCTCACTTGATCAGGGTGTATGATCTTGATGATCTGCTGCATTCTCTTTGCCATTATCTTATTAAGGATTTTTTCATCTATGTTCATTAGTGAGATTGGCCTATAGTTCCCTTTTTCAGTTGGGTCTTTCTCTACTTTGGGGATCAAGGTGATGCTTACTTCCAGGAATGAATTTGGGAGTATTGCTTCCCTTTCAATTTCACTGAAGAGTTTAAACAGTAGTGGCAGTAGTCACTCTCTAAATGTCTTGTAGAATTCAGCAGTGAAGCCATCAGGGCCCAGGCTTTCCTTAGTTGATAAGATTTTAATTATATTTTCAGTTTCATTGGTTGATATTAGGTTGTTCAGAAATTTTAGGTCTTCTTCATTCAACTTTGGTAATTCATATGTATCTAGGAATCTGTCCATTTCTTCTGTGTTGTCCATCTTATTGGCATATAGGTTCTGGAAGTAGGTATTGATGATCCTCTGGATTTCTGCTGGGTCTGTTGTAATTTCACCTTTTTCATTCCTAATTGTATGGATTTGGGCCTTTTCTTTGCTTTTCTCACAAGGTTGTCTACAGGTTTGTCAATTTTGTTGATTTTTTCGAAGAATTAACTCTTGGCTTCATTGATTTTTTTGTATCATTCTCTTAGTCTCCATTGCATTGATTTTTTCTCTGATCTTTATAATTGCCTCCCTTGTATGAGCTTTGGGGTTGTCCTGCTCTTCTTTTTCTAGAAGCTTGAGGTTCAGCATCAGGTTGTTTAATTGGGCTCATTCTGTTTTCCTAATATGCATATTCACTGCTATGAATTTCCCTCATAAGACTGCTTTCATTGCGTCCCATAGATTCCAATATGTTGTATTGTCATTTAATTGAAGGAACTGTCTGATTTCTTCTTTAATTTCCTCTGTGACCCATTGGTTATTCAGAAGTGTGTTGTTCAATTTCCATGTGTTTATGAAATTTTTTGAGTTTCTTTTGCTATGGATCTCCAATTTCATCGCACTATGGTCTATAATATACAGGGGATAACTTCAGTTCCTTTGCACTTACTTAAACATGTTCTATGTGTGAGTATGTGGTCTATTTTTGAGAATGACCCATGTGCAGCTGAGAAGAATGTGTATTCTGATTTTGTGGGGTGGAAGACTCTGTAAACATCTGTTAAGTTCATTTGTTCACGAGTTTGATTGAGTTCTAGTATTTCATTACTTATTTTTAGTCTAGTTGATCTATCTGTTTGTGACAGTGGGGTGTTGAGTTCCCCCACTACAATTGTATTAGTGCATATATGACTTTTCATGTCCCTTAGTATTTGTTTTATATAGTAGGGTGCAGTAGTGTTTGGTGCATAGATATTTATGATTGTCATCTCTTCTTCTTGGATTCTTCCCTTTACAAGGATGTAGTATCCTTCTCCATCTCTCTTAATCAGTGTTGGTTTGAAACCTACTTGATCTTTAAAGAGGATAGCTCCTCCTGCTTTTTTTCGTGTTCCTGTCACATGGAGTATTGTTTTCCACCCTTTAACTTTCAGTCTATGAGTTTCCTTTTGAATTAAGTGTGTTTGTTGTATACAGCATATTGTTGGATTTTGCTTCTTGACCCATTCTGCCAGTCTTTTTCATTTGATTGGTGAATTGAGACTATTAACATTGATGGTTATAACTGAAAGTTATTGACTTGTCCTTGCCATGACTTTTTCTTTTTGTTGGGTTCTCCCCTTTTACATTTAATTTCTTGTCATGCCAGATGGGTTCATCCTGCTTTGCTTCCTGGGGTTGTGATCCTCAATGTCTGTTTTAGGATATTGTGTAAAATTCTTTGGAGTGCTGGTTTGGTATTCACGAAGTTCCTAAGGTGCTCTTTGTCATGAAAGTATCTTATTTCTCCATCCATTTTGAAAGATAGTTTTGCAGGATACATCAATCTGGGTTGGAGACTGTTTTCTTTTAGGGCTTAGAATATGTCATTCCAAGCTCTTCTTTCCTTGATGGTTTGTGTTGAGAAGTCTGCTGTGATTCTGATGGGCTTTCCTTTGTATGTAATTTGTTTCTTTTCTCTGACTGCTTGTAGAGCTTTGTTCTTCTGTTGTGTTTCTGGAATCTTAACAATTATATGCCTATGTATAGAATTTTTTTGATCAAGGCTATTTGGAGTCCTATATTACTCACTTGTCTGTATGTTAAGCTCTTTTCCCTTGCTTGGGAAGTTTTCTGCCATTATTTCTGTGAAGAGATTTTTTTATGTCATCTCTACTCCACTCTCTCCTGTTTCTTCATTGAGCCCAATCAGTCTTATGTTATTCTTCTTTGCATCATTTAGCAGCTGCTAGATTGATTTCTCATCTTCCCATATAATTTTGAAGCAATTTTTCTTTTCCTCCTCACTAATTTCAATCTTATCTTCTATATCTGAAATTCTGTCCTCACAATGGCTCATTCTGCTGTGTAGACTTTCAGTGGAGTTTTTCATGTCCTGGAAATCTATTTGCATCTGTTTTATGGATTCCATTTGTTTCTTATGTTGGGATTCCATTATGTCCCTGAGCTCCTCTCTAGATATATTAACCATGTCTTGCACTAGGGGCACAATTTCTCCTGTTATCTGAGAAATTATTTCTGATTTCATTTTTTCTAGATCCCCTTTTGTTGTCAGTTCAGTGGGTCCAGGTGTCTGAGTATCAGAGTGTTCCATCTCATTTCCCTTTGGGGTTGCTGTAGGTGATCTGGAAGTCTGGTTTTGAGACTTATTTATGTGTTTTCTCATTTTGACTGGGGCGGTGGACTGTTAGCACCTGCATGCATTACCTCCTCTAAGCTGGGAGAGGTGGGACAGGGGCTGGGAGCAGTGGTAGGGACAGTGACCCAAAAGCCCTTTCCTGTGGGCTGGGAGCAGCTGGAGGGATGGTGGCCAGGAAGCTCCTTCCTCTGAACCAGGATCAATGGGATGGCAGCTCAGAAGCCCCTACCTTTGGGCCAGGAGCAGCAAAACAGAAGGTGGCCCAAAAGCCCTTTCCTCTGGGCTGGGAGCATCAAGAGGAATGCTGACTGGGTAGCCCCTTTCTCTGGACCAGGAGCAGTGGGACAATGGCTCAGAAGGCCCTACCTCTGGGCTGGGAGCAGTGGGAGTCAGTACCTTCTTCTGGTGGTCTGGTGTGCTCTGTGTTTTTGTAGTGTGGAACCAGGTGGCTGCCTGTCTGCAGCGGGGTGATTCAACGTCTTCCATGGGACTCAGGACCTCGGCAGGGCATGCACAGTCCTGCCTGTCTGCAGCAGGCTGATTCGGCATGTTCTGTGCCACTCGGGACCTCAGTAGGGTGTCAATGAAAGAATATTTAACATCTGAGCATCATAGTTCAATATATTGCATCAATAGAGTAAGAGACAGAAATAATCAGGAAAAAATAAAAATGAAAACTAAAGGAAAAATGAAATACTCATGATTACAAGTGTAGATGGAGGAAAGGGATTTGAAAAAAGTCTGACATCCTTTCATGTTAAAAATGCACTCTCAGTAAAAATAGAAACACTAGTGTACCTCCATAAATAGGTAAGAAGATGTTCAAAATGGGATTTAGGCTGGTGTATAATCTTAGCACTTGGGACGCTGAGGCAAGAGTATTGCTGAGAGTTCAAGCTCACTCTGGGCTACATAGTGAGTTTAAGACCAGCCTGAACTACAACTAGATAGTGAGACCCCTTTTACAAGAAAAAACAAAAAAAGGAATTTAGGGTAGGAAAATTATTTCTGTTCCTAGAAGACATAATCTTGTATAAAAGAAAGAAGTCCTAAGTGAGACCTTTATTAGACCTAATTAGAAATTCATTAGACCTAATAAATGAATTTAATAAGATTTCAGGGTACAGGACAATGTGCAAAAATAAATTATATTTTAATATACTAGCTGTTATGGCTTGTGTTTAGATGTCTGCCTAGGGCCTCATGCAATCATAGGTGAGGCTTTTTCAGTGGTGGCTAGATCTAGAGTGTGTGATGCAGGGATTGATTCACGGTGCAATGCTAGTGTCAAGGGCACGAGGATTAAGGGTGTGAGTGCTAGGTAGCCTTGATAAGATATAAGGGATAGAAAAAGCTGTGTTTGTCCCTTGTTGCTTTGATAACTTCTGCCTGCCATGAACTGTTTCTCCTCTGTGATGCCCCTCTGCCATACCACCCTGCCTTGGACCCAATTATGGACTGAAACCTCAACAAACTGTGAGCAAAATAAGCCTTTCCTCCTTTAACCTTGGATGTCATATATTTTGTCTCAGCAAGGAGAGAAGAGTAACTAAGGCAACCAGCTTTGAAAAATGAAATTATGATAATTTAATTAAAATAATATGAAAACATTTTACACATTTAGAAATAAATTTTAAAATGTGCAAAAATTTAGAAAGTACAAACTATGACACAAAATATTAATGATGATATTAATAATTGAAAATTTAGTTATTTAGAATGATCAGACCAGTTTTTAAAGTGGACAATGTCAGAAGATTTAACCATACCACATAAACACTTTAATCAAGACAGTATCTTAGCCAATTGTGTTGGAGTGCTGGAGTTCTAGCCCCTGGGAGGCTGAAACAGGAAAATTATAAATTTATTTAACTAGTGCAACTCTGCTGTAAAATTTTTTTAAGTGGGAGAACATTGGAGCTATAGCTCAGTGGGGTGGGCCTGGGTTCAATCTCCAGTACTGAGAGGAAAAAAAAAAGGACTATCATATAGCAAAACATAGACACATAGCTCAAAGGAGTAATCTTGAAATAAAATCATACATTTTCAGTCAGTCAAATGATTTTACACAAGGGTTCTGAGACAAATCAATGGGAGAAAAGAGTTTTATCAACAAATAGTAATCTGAAAACTAAATATCTATACATAAATGGTTGAAGTTGTTCCCATTTCATGTAACATATGTGAAAATTTTCCCAAGAAAGAATCACAAACATGAAAACATGAGCCATAAGATCATAACAAAAATATAGGCAAAATATTTATGAAATATATTAGATTATAGATTTTTTGATGACATCTATAAATTTAGTAGCAAAAAAAATTGGTAATTGTATGGCATCAAAGATGATCATCAAAAAATTGAAGACCTGGGTGTGGGGGGCACACCTATAATTCCAACATTTGGGAAACTGAGACAGGAAGGTAGCCACAAGTTTAAGCACAGTCCCTGTCTCAAACATGACCCTGTCTCAGCCCTTCCTCAGAAGAAAGAAATTGAAAAACTATACCACAAAACAGATTTTTTTGAAAATTTGTCTTGCAAGTTGTTTCTGTCTGAAATGTACAAAAACACTGTAATTAATAATAGAGGTCACTGTCTAAAAACATGCAAAGTATCAAAATACATTTGTACAACTGTATGTACAAATATCTACAAATATGTACAAATATATATGCCCAATAAAAACACTATCATTAGATGTCAGAAAATGCAAATTAAAAGAACACTGAGATACCAAGTCACACTTCATAGGAAGGATATGATTAAACAAAACAAACAAGCAAGCGTAAAGACAAAAATTGATAATTGGAAGTGTTGGTGAAGATGTGGAGCAATGGGAACCTTCAGAAACCTCAGATGTGACTATTAAATGATGTGTAAACTTTGGAAATCCTATTGGCAGCTCTGCAAAACACAAATATGACTCAGCAAATCACCCAATAATTTTCCATCTAAAAGAACTGAAAATATATGTCCATGTAGAAAATTTGCCTTGAAGGTTCACTGACACATTATTCATCATATTCAAATGTTTAGCAGTTAATTAATAATTAAAACATGTTACAATTACACAAAAATATTATTTGGCAATAAAATAAATTGCTGATAGACTACAGGTTGAACATATCTAATCCAAAATGCAAAATCTAAAATATATTCTTAGTTGAATTTTTTAAGTCTGACACTCCAGATGAGAATTTCTTGACCTCATGTCAACATGTAGGCACAGAGAAATCATTTCCCAATGTTACCTCTAGATCAATTAAATAAGACATATATGAAAATAAATAGATTTCATGTTTAGAATTGGCTTCTATCCTTGAGATATCTCATTATTTGTATGCTAATATTCTAACACTTGAAAAAAATGATAAATCTAAGACACTTGAAAGGACAGATACCCAACTTGCACAAATTAGAAACTATGAAAATTTGTTAAACACAAACACAGGCAACTAAATATTTTAACATTCAATTTATATTAAATGTTCAGAAGAAAAAAATTTGAATACAAAATGAAGATTGGTGGTGGCCTAGGGCTAGAGGAAGGAGGCCTGTGAAATTGAGGAGTGATTATTAA
The DNA here is from genome assembly GCF_053883595.1 of Heterocephalus glaber. Lineage (NCBI taxonomy): Eukaryota > Metazoa > Chordata > Mammalia > Rodentia > Bathyergidae > Heterocephalus > Heterocephalus glaber. The sequence continues at coordinate 18,882,965 of NW_028258138.1, forward strand.
TGACCACTGGGTTTATTTTCAAAGTAATGAAATTTCCTATATATGATCTGAATATGTCTCTCCAAAAGTTTGATGATGCTGTTCTGAATCCCAGATGATGGTACTAGAAGTTGAGACTTCAGAAAGACAGTTATGCTGTGCAAGATGAACACTTATAGATGAAATTGGAGCACTTATAAAAGACAGCCAAGAGAAAGCCTGTGCCTCTCTGCCTTGGTAGAGCAAGGATTCAGTGGTCTGAACCAGGAAGAGGGCTACTCATGGGAAATCTACAGGCTGGTACCCAGGTTTTGTATGTTTAGGCTCCAGAGCTGTGAAATACTAATTTGTGCTGCTTATATGCTCCCCAGGTTATGATATTTTGCTATAGAAATCTGAAAGTACTGAGGTTGTCTAAAATTGTGGTAATACTTGTAAAATTCAGTAAATGTATTTTTTTAAAAATTTATTTTTATACTTTAAATGGGCAATTTATAGGATAAGTAAAATATATCTGAGTAAAAAATTTTAAGTAATCCATCTCTAAGAGATAATTCTTTCTCCTGTTATATTTGATATTGCACCCATAGCTGTGTCCCAGTAAAATAACCAGATTGAGAAAAATATCAATTTAAAGTTGGTGAGAGTTACACATAAACACAACATGTCAAGACATAAAAACAAAATTGTTTCTAGATAAGTAAAAATAAACTAATTTTAGTTGGAAATTATGTCAGTGAACATTTCTTCTTATAGTTAAGAATGTTATACAAGTACAAGTTTAAATGAGTTGGTAAAGATTACATAACTTGATAAGCTCAAAGTCAATTTTAAGAGCTAATTTTTCTGACTCCTTGACAAGTGCTTGCTCAGCTTCATTAGTATGAATCAACTATCAATCATAAAAGAATAAATTAGAAACTTTAGTGTTAGTTTATCTCCCACTGCTTTCCCAAACAGAATGAAAAGATGAATATCTTTTCTGTTGCACATATTTAAGTAAATTTGTCATCTACTCTACATGTATTACATGTATTTGTCAGCTGTCATCTTTCCAAATAGAGGCTGACATTTCAAATATTAATCTAACTAAGTTTCCATTCTAGAAAATGGTATTTTTAATTGCGGTCAGTCAGAATTAACAAGGAACTGTTTTCAGTAAAGCTTTGAATATTGCTAATTCTGATTGACAGGAAATAGCCACCACTTCATAGTTATCAGTTTGGTGAGGATAGGCCTTGTGACAAAAGATATACTTTGAGCATAGTGATTACTCTCCTCCTAAGAAACAGAATGACTCACCCGTACATAGTTTTACAATCATTTACATGAGGGAGAAAGAGATCAGTGTATAGTCCGAAATGATACACAGAAATCTATCAATAATTTTTGTGTCTATGGATGAGGAGTATAATCATTTACATGACTCTACTGCATACTTCTTTTACATATGTATGTGTTCATATTTGCAAATAAATGAATTAGACTATCAATTGACTTCTAATGAAGCATGTCTCAAAAATCTGCTACAATAATCAGAATGCTATATCTAAGTATAATATGAATATAATTCTCTAGACAAATTACATTTAAAGTAACTGATATACCTATTAAAAGGATTCTATTATAGAACTCCAGATATTATGACTTAAAGTATGTAAGGATGTGGGATTGGAAATTTTTTTATAATCACAAGTTCCTATTGGATTGTTTGGATTCTCCTATTAAATCCTATTGGATTTTTCTGATAATTTGACACATTTTCAAAGTTGTTATTCTTTGTTTAGTATTATTTGTGCATTTATATTTAACACTGAAAACTCAAGCCAATTCTACTTATTTTTGAAGTTTTACATGTAGTAAGATTTAAATTTCAATTGTGTTTTTAAAAATGCAATATTTACTCAGGTATATGTTATTTGTTGCTTCTGTGGATAGATAACAGATAATGAGAGGCAGATATATTATATAGAACACAAGTTGAACTTTCAAGAACTATATCATTTGCTCTACTGTCACATACATATCAAAAGCACCTTTGAATGGGCAGATAAATTAATCTCAGTAAACCATTAAAGAACATGTTGTGCCAGGTGTGGTGCACCATGCCTGTAACCCCATTACTTAGGGGATGAGGCAGGAGGATCACTGAGAGTTCCAGGGTCCCTTGGGCTACATAGTGAGTTCAAGGCCAGCCTGGACTACTTAGCAAGATCCTGTCTCAAGAAATAAAAACAAACAAACAAACAAAATGTTGGCTTTCATGCTGGACATAGAGAGGTTAAACTGTCTTTGTCCAGTGGTGTGGAAATGTTACCTCACATGTATTTATTCCTTTTTTTGTCATGTCAGATTTAATCTAAGATCTCTATTAAGGATTGGCTTCACCTTCAGACTGCCTTCCTTTGGTGCAGATGTCACTAGAAGGAGACAGTTTTCTATGAGGTTTGATTTTCATATCATGCAAGAAAGAAATTTATAATTTACATCATTGATAAAAAAGAAAAATCTCTGAGAGACACAATAGTGAGATTTGTTTTAAGTGTGTGATGGTGCAGTATGCTGTATATAGACCATGCTCCCTGAAGGACAGAATATAGTCATAATTCTGAGCAAACCACAGACTTTGTGCTGGTGTGCTGTGGTGTTGGGTGGCTATCAGCATAAACAGTCACCTGCACCTCCAAAGGAAGCTAGGGAGGAGGGTGAAGATAAAAGGAAGCAGGCAATGCTGGGAAGGCAATACCAAATATTCACTGAGTAATTTAATTACATAACAAAATTATGAAATAAAATATATTTTTTCTGTGGGAGGGGGTAATTTTAATATCCTACAATCATTCATGTTGTTTTTAAAAATATTGACAAAACACTTAATGATATTTGTAACTCATTCCTTAAACATCAAAAATTATCTTCCATTATGATTGGGAAAATGTGAATATTTATTTAATATTAAATAAAATGCATTTTCAGCATGACACATACAGTATTGAAATACATTGTCTTAAAAATATCTGTCAAAAAAACAAAACAAAACACAACAAACAAAGGATCTGTCACTCCTGGGTTGATTGCAGTATTAGTCTCAAGTTATTTTACTTTCAAACATCTCATTATATTCTTATTTATTTATGATTTTGAAATTAATAAAAAACATATAGTAATAATGATATATGTGAAAACATGGATGAAAGTTGTGAAATGATTCAGAACTCTAAAAATACAGTCAATGTACACCTCAGAGTCATATTCATTTGATGAACTGATCTTCAACTACCATTCCCTCTCATATTCAATCTAATTCAAGCATGAGGCATACTGGCCATTTTAGTTTTTACTTGTGTGAAATGGTGCATGCTCACACACACGTATTTAAAATGAAAGCAATGGAATCAGAATGATGATGGACATGTGACAGAGACAATAACCTCAAATATTTTAGAGTTTTGCCTTCAGAGATGTAATTTTTCCTAGTACAAGCCTGAAGAGAATATAAAACTGATCTAATGAACAGAATTGACTGATTAGAATCATCAAAATATTCATGACATTGTGATCCTTGTACTAGAAGTGTGAGAATTAGCCATAATTAGAACTTGTAAGAAGTGTAAATTTGGGGTCTTGACCTACAGAAAAATAATCTCTGGAGTTGAATCTCAAAATGTGTTTTAACAAGCTCTTAATATGATGGTAATATACATTAACTACTAAGTGTGAGAACTATGGTTTTATAATTTCCAATTCCCAAAGTTTTGGTTGCTGTTATTAAGATGAATATTTGGGGATTGATAGACGATATGTGGAATTTTAAGCTGTCTGTGCTCTTTATAAATAAAGGAGCACATAGCTGTAATTAAGCAATAGACAATTTATAAGAATAGTGACCTTGTTATTAGAACTGTAGTTTTGATTCTTAAAATATTTTCATGTTTCAAACATGTTTCATCATGACACGATATAACTGTACTCCAAGAATCATGCTTTATTATGAACACAGGATCACTAAAGCTCACAGAGCATTATATTAAAGTAGGTATTAATGTCATCGTCTTACAGCTTAAGAACAGTGTTGATCTAGACAAGGAATACTTCTATTTTAGACTATATGCTTAGAGTCCTGTATTTGTGGTTGCAACCCTAAAAGAATTCGACGCATGTTTTGATAACTGACACAGCTCAGGATCTCTGGATCATGCTTGGTTAGGGCATCCTGAACCCATACTGACTCCTGCTAGGCCCTGATCACCACTGCTGTGCTCTTTTCTGGAGGGCATCCTGAGAAGCTAGCACTCACAGAGACAGTTTGCCATTTCACTCACAGGACAGTACAAAACTTGGCTGCTGGAATGTGGCAGAATGCTGAGCTGTGCCACTCAAATTACTTACAGAAATAGGGCATGTGAAACATATCTTTAAAAGATTAAAGATGGCTTTATTTTTGTAAAATAAATATACCAAAGTTATCGTCATAATCACTTCTAAGTGTACATTTGGTGTTGCTAAGTACATTCACATTGTTATTCAACCAGCCTCCAAACCTCTTCATCTTCCCCAAATGAAACTCTGTCCCTATTCAACACTAACCACTAGTTTTCCCTCCCCCAGACTCTGGAACCCACTATTGTACTTTAAGTCTCTGTGAATATGACTGTTGCAATCTCATATAAGTGTAATCATGCTGTAATTTTTTTTTGCATGAGTAGTGTATTTTACTGAGCATAATGCCTTCAAGGTGAATCCATGTTGTACCATTTGTCAGAATTCTCTTCCTCTCTTTGCCTGAATACTATTCCACTGTGACTTCCTACACAAAGATTGCCCCAAGCTCCAAGAATTCACATGACATCTTAAAATAATCCTTCTAGGAATGGGCAGAGCCAGGATTCTGAAGACTTTCTATTTCTTCCCCTTAAACTCTATTTCATATCCATTTACAAAAATTCCTTTTTTGAGCATGTAAGTTTAAGAAAACTTCAATCATTAACAATGTATGACTAATTAAAAGTCCATAAACAGCATATAACTTTTTTAAATGATAAAATGAGATTAAACTGGTTCTCAAATTGAAAATCAATGTACATCAACAAAATACATTTATTTTATATCTGTGAAAAAATGGGCATATAGTAGTAGCAATAACATGAAAAACAAGAGCAACAAATGCTTACATGTAAAAATAGTTGTACATGCTTCATCTCATTCATCCATTCTAGTTCTAGTTTCATTATTCAGATAAAGAAAAAGACTTCAAAAAATTAAGCAGGTTGGCCATTTCACACAGCTGTTTCATTACACAGTGAAAGGTTCAACTATTTGCTTGTCTGCAGAGTCTCACTGGTTTATATTGCTGGGAAGGAGAACAACCACCACTTTAGTGAGTTTGCTAAACTTTTAAATAGATAGGTTTCATTAGTTTATCACCATACATATACACACATATGCATATATATAAAGACATTTCATGATTAATCATGAATAAATCATTTTATAAAATTTCAAGTAAGATCTGGTTTACTTTGTATTACTTCATAATATTTTATTCTAATTTAAAAGATATACTAACTTTAAAAGGATTAGTTCCTCAAATAGTGCTAATTTTATTTTTTTGAAAATGTACATCACAGTACCTGTGTATTTCTGTGCATTATTAGCATTAACTCCACTTCTATAAAAGCAACTTGAGAAATTTCAAGTATTATCTAGACTATAATGTCTTATTGGAAAGTCCTAGAAAGCTCATATCCAAATGACCTTCAATAAAAGCAAAGAGTTTGGAAATATGATGTCAATTTATTACTGTCTTCAACATTTACTTGAAGTGATATAATGAAGTAGGAAGTAAAAAGAAATAAGGTGATCCATCACTTCATTACAAGAAGGACCTCTGATCTTAATGTCCAATTTTACTGTTATATTCTGCCAGGATTCTATGAGAAATGTTATGAAAATAAAATTTAAGAAGTGTTAAGCCACAAATATACCAACACTGAAGATAGTTCCTGGATACTGAAAGAACACGTTATATTACTAATTTTTGTTTTTTGCTGAAGAACTTTTATTTAGACTTTCATTTTTCTTAATGTCTGGTCACACAGTCAGAAAATTGTAGCCATCCTGAGAGTTGAGAAAAACCATTATTGATACTATTCATTATATACATGAAGAATAGAGTTGTTTTCTTTCCCACTTTTTAAAGGCATTGAAGGAATAATTACACTTCAGCCTTGTGTTCTACTTGGAACAGAAATTATTGCCAAAAAAATATGAGTAAAATGTGATGAAAAATAGAATTTTCATCATCACTCTGAAATATACCTTAAAGACACATAAAAGTGAATTTCTACTGCTTACCTATTTTGTACATTTGCATTGAGTTATTTATTATTATTATACTGAAGACTTCAAGAAGTACCCTACCCACATCAGCATGTTTCTAATTTCTTGTCATTGATTCTAACTTTTTAGTTTACCTAACTCTAACCCACAAGGCCCACAAAGTAGCAGTTTAATCAATGTTTCTTCCCCAGCATATATAGGATTTCAGAAGCTCTTCCAGCTAGTGGATGGCTGTGGATCTTTAATCTTATGTTGGCTCAGCTATTTTCATATTATAGGGTCTATTCCTTGGAAAAACCTGTCCCATGTATATAATTTGCAGTTTCATTATTTGGATTGAGAATGATAAACTTCTGCAGCTGTGGCTACTTCATTTGCAAAAAAATATTAGCAAAACTTCATATGGATACTGGTTAATGATGATAGCAGGCTACCAAACTTCAAGTAAAATAATCAACAAACAAATAAATAGATTTGATAATCAAAAAATCGTGAAAAATTTCAGTGTTGGTTAAATAGAGCATCTCTGGAATATAGTTAGGTTTTACTATCTTTTTTTTTCACATCCACTTTTCTGCCTCTCTTTGGCTGTTTTTCTCGTGAGTATCAACTATAAAAAGTTAGGTCTATATAATTAGACAAAGCTAATACTGTACTTATAGCACATAGAAATAGATGATTCCAGTGAGGATTCTGACTGGTTCAGTTTTCCATCATTGTATCTAAGCTCGGATCACAGGTACTATAGGCAGACTGGAAGAAATCAACATCCTAAAATGACTATGCAAACTGAAGAGGAAAAGTTTAGAAGGAATTTTGGTAACATATAAATTTTAATTGAAAAATGTAGTATGAGGTTTTGAGTTGTAAGACTTATTTTCAATTTTTTATCAGTAGCTTAAAGAGTTCATAAAGCAAGATGATATTAGCATTATTGATTTTATAATATTGAGGACAGTAAGATAAGATTTGACCAATATAGCTCCACAATAATGTCCTTCTCTGAAGGATGAGTATATTTATATTTTAATGTTTTCACTAAGCACGGTCAATAAAATTTAAATAAGGTTAACAGTATTTTCAATAATCACAGAAGAGTTTGAGTATTAATTGAGATTTGCTTTAACTTTTTGTCTAAGAGATTTCTTGATGAATAAGAAAAATTTCTACATCTAAACAATTAAGCAGAATATTTCTCTTGTGAAAGAATTACTATTTTAATAATTTAAATCTATAATTTGGATCTTAGTGATTTATTTTACTAAAATTAGCAAAATAATGAGTAGCAGTTATGTAGTAACAATTAAAATGATACAAAGAAATGCAGCTGAGTTTCATATGTTATATTTACTAAAAGAACCTCTTGAAGACTAACAAGACAATTTTCAAAGCTGATGTGACTTACTCTCTTTTAGAAAAGGGATTTATTTCTCTGTAAGCATTTTTTTTTAAATGCCTTGGCTTACTTCTCAATACATTTCAGTGTTTCAATTTCCTGCAGAACTTTCTAATTTTCATGGCTTAGGAAAAAAGATAGTGCACTAAAAATGGCTTAAAAATAATCGTGATTTTTATGACAAGTTGGAGTATTTCAAAGAATGGAAGGGAGATAATCTAGTTAATTTGTCATTTTTCCATCCATACTAGAATTTTTAGATAGAAATGAGTCCACAGAAAGTGGAGTAACTATCATGGAGATAAGGTCATTTAAGCAGTTGGTTATAAGTGAAATATTTTCAAGATAGAACAAGATGTTATAGAATTGGTTCTATGATCAATTTCTTTTGTGAAGATGTTTGTCTTTACATAGATCTGTAAAAAATGTGAAAGGAAAATATTAAATTATATTACATTAAGTTTCATGTCTAGTCAGTGGATTTTTAGGATATATATCTTAAAAAAAAGATATTGGCTTTCAAAGGAAAATGAGATTCTTGGTGGATACATGTAATAAATAAATTATACATTTTATTATCTGTAGGATGCCATGGTTGGTTTGACTAACAGGCTTATGCTGGTGTCAGAATAAATTAGATAGGAAATGAGACAAAATTCTGACCACAATGATATTTTTGTTTGTGCTTACTCTCAATTGGTTCTAATGGAAAGTATTTAACTGCAGTTTAGGGTTAGGTTTTGAGTGACATCAGTCTTCCCAAAAAGTGTAAGAAAATTTTCTAATCCATGTAATTAAGGAGCATACCATATGTTACTTTCTGTAGTCTGAAAACATGTACATGAATAATGAGTGCAAATATGGTTTGCAAAATTATTGAGTATAAAGTGTCTTGTATATTGACAGGAATGGAGCAAAAAGTATTTTAATAAAGATAATGTAATCTTAATTTTTATATATTTGGATCTAGAAAATATACATGCAATAATGACAGCATGATTTTTAAATAAAAGCAAATAATTAAGTTCAATATGTTCAGACAATTTTTTGTTTTAAAAGATATTTTAATGATCCTCAAAATGAATAAACTATATAGAAAATTTGCTTTCATTACAAAGAAAACTTTTTTCAAATCTAACTTGGAATTGTCATGTTTCTAAAGGAAATTATTTTATTAATTTTAAAAATGACTAGTTTTCTTAAAAGTTTTATAACTTTTAGAAGTGTGAATGTATTTCAGTTTATTTCTGAACTTTCTCTGCCCAAATTATATATATTCTACACTGTAAGGATTTACAGAGTAATAAAGGTCAAGTATTTATAAGATAATTAAATTATTTCACTACAGTTAATAACAGATCATATACCAAACTTAGCTTGAATGGTGTTAATTATCAATCTGACATTCAATAGCAGAACAGAGTTGATTTTTGGAGTCAGATTATTTGTTCATTTTTAAATATAATTATAGAAATAATAAGTGTTCTCAGATATAATATGGACTATAATGTTGAGCTTAACATGTTAAAAAAGAGTAGGTCTTTGAAACTTATTGTTCAATCATTGCTTTGCTTATAGTTATAACATTTTTACAAAGGGAGTTTGGATAAGTTGAAATTAAAATTAATTTATGACCCCAAAAACTGTCACAAATCTTACTGTGAAGAGATGCATTAACCAGTTGAGCATCTCTGAACAATTTCAATTGTGTGTTCCAGATATCCAGTGTGATGCTATGAATTTCAGAGATTCTCATAAAATTATTATTTTTCTATGTATGTGACAACTGGGTGATATTTATATCTATGTACATATGTATATAGGTTATATTTAACACTGGATATGGCTATGGTCATTAACACAATATTCTTCCTCTAGCCTTACCTCTTTCCCCTTAACATATGTCCAAACTTCTGCTCCCTTGTGTTTCTGTTGCTTTCAGTGTGTCTTTGGATCTATGCCTTAGATGTACCTATGGTATTTACTATGTAGTGGATGGATCTGATTTCTGTGCACTTAAACATCTGAGTAAAATGGATAATAACTATCTACTTTTAAATATTTTTTTGTTAAACAATGTGAATGTCATCTACAAGTAGTTGGTTAAAATAAATTGAGGAAAAGTAAATTGAGGAAAAATAAACTGAGGAGAAGTAAATTGAGGAAAAATTAAATATTGATATTTTATACAAGTTCTCTTTTTGAAAAGGAATTAGGAAAGATGTGGAAGTAGAAGGCAAAAATACTATTTTGTGCAAAACCAATAGATTTACAAAGCTCAAAACATATAAAAAAGGAAAATAAGAAAATATTGAACAGTTGATTGCTTAAAAGGATAATTGTAATGGAAGAGAGAAGTTTATAATGTTTAATTAGCAGTAACCAGCATTGAAAGCCAATAAACTCAGGGGAAAATTGTAGAAGTCATCAGAATCCTGTGGAAAGAAAAAGAATTGAATGTGGAGTATAAGATAAAAACAATGTATGGTTATTTCAATATACATAATTCAAAAATATAAACCAACTATAAATTCCATACCCTTCCACTACAATGTTTTGGCCTTAAAGCCAGACAACCATGAACCTCTAAAACTGTGAGCCAAAATAAACCTCTCCTTAATTGTGGGAGTCTCAGCAACAAAAATGCTGTTCTTCTGTAGAATTTTAAATTCTCCACCATAGGAACCTATGGTGATATTTAGGTAATAAAAAATTGTTGATGAAGCCAGTTACTAACATGTATTCAAGTCATTTACAGTAGAATTAGTTACTGTTGAGAAATTTGAAATATATGTTTCCTTCAGATCTCTTTCAGAAATGTCAATGATATCTCTGTCATCATTGGTATAAAACTACTGATTACTAACATGATGTCTTGCATTGCATTACTTCAAAACAAAGAGTCCATTTAATTTAAAAGATATAACATGGATAAATCTTCATAAGACTTCTAGTCTTATTATCACACCTCTCATAAATATCTAAAATGTTAGAATATTGGAAGTGACCATCAAAGTACAGATAAGAATTCAACTTGAGGACAATATTCCAAAATTTGAGGTTGCTGCTTTGCAGGGTCTGTTAAGTCATTGAACTAGTGGCAGGTTATATTATTGATTCTCAAATATATCCAGAAGCAAGGAGTAGAAATAGCATTGACCTTTCATATCAAGGTACTTAATGACTCACTTGTGTTTTGTTTCCTTTCACGGACATTTTAAGATATATTGAATTTGAGCCCTTATTCCCTGTCAGGAATAGTCTTACCAGGTGAAAGTAGGATTTTCTCAGGACATGGAGCAGCGGATGCCTCATAGGCACTTAGAAATTCTCAAGCCAACAGAAAAACAAGCAAAAAAATTAACATGAGGAGTTAGAATTCCTAACACAGAATAGAGCATATTTAGACTATATGAGATTTAATTGTTGACTTTCTTTCAAATTATAACAGTGAACGTGCGATTGTGGCAAGAAAAACAAAGAAATTAAGGGAACCTAAGGCTTATCTCTCTCAGGGATTCAACTTTTGACTACATAATCAGTTCGGCAGACTTGTCCAAATGAAGTGCTAAAAAGAGTCATAGAGAAAGAGATGATAATCGATTATCAAATCTAGCAGAAAAATATTTCAATAATACTATGTAAAAATATTTTCAAAAAAATTTAGTGTCATGGAACTGCTACTTGAAAAGTTAACAGAGAGGGTTTTAAGAGTCACAAAAAACTTTTGAAGTGAATGTTTGTATTCAATTTTCAATGTAGTGATAATTTCACTAGTTTACTACAGGTCAGGCTTTATCAAATTATACAAATAAAGGTGTTCATCCTACTGTAAATTCATAAAGTAGTAAATCTCTATCTATGTATAAATGTAAATTCATAAATAATAGATATTTTTGTGTAAATATGTGTGTAAATGTATTTAATTTTACTTGCCATTGTACTTTGTCAATAAACTATTGAGAAGAACTCAAAACTACATTCAAATTCTGTCTCATCCCCATTAGAATGTATATCATCAAGAATACAAAAATAATCAGTGCTGGGAAAGATCTGTGGAAATGGAATCCTTATAACGTGTTTACTGAAATGTAAATACAGTCACTATGGAAACTGTATAGAATTTCCTCAAATAACTAAAAATAGAATCATTATGCAATCTAGTGTCACTTCTTTGTATATGTATGAAGAAACCAAATTCAGCATACTATAGACATAGCTGCATATTCATGTTTATTGCAGTCTTATTATCTATATCTAAGCAAAACTATAAAAATAGCTTATGTGCTCATAAACTAATGAGTGGATAAAGAAAATGTGGCAAATATACACAATAGAATATTATTCAACTATAAAGAAAATAAAATGCCATTTGCAAGAAAATAGATAGAACTGGAGATCATCATTTAACCAAAATAAGCCAAATTCAGAAGCACAAGTATGAGATGTTTTCTTTCATATGTTGAATATAGGTAAGAAAAGATGACACGATACTAGAAGTGAGGCTCTTAGAGAAGGGGGAGGGGATTGGAGGGAAGGTTGAGGACAGGGTAAGGAAGGTTAATTGGGTGAGCAAGATCAAAGTATGCTATACACATATGTAAAAATGTCACAGGAAAACCAATTACTTTACATAATTAATATTCACTAATAAAAATGTACTAGAGAACCCTCTCCAAAAAGATGAACTTCCTTACAATTATTATAACTCATTGCCCTATGTAGACACCTAGGATTGTTGATTAGGACTCTTAATTACCTAATTTTAGTGAAGCTGAAGAATACAAAAGCGGTGACAATGGCATTGAGAGAACTGGTTAGTAATACTCTGTTATAACTCCATAGTATTAATACAAATATATATTTTCTCCTTAGGATTAGTTCCTACTTGTAAAGGAGACTTTTATAAGAATTAAATAAATAGAGTCAAATAAGTTAAGAGATCAGTAAGGGTTTAAAGTTCATCTGATAACTTTGTCTCATGATTCAGAAAAGAAACTACACCACAGAAAATTTAAGTGGTTTACTATAACTGCACATCTTATAGTCTACACAGTTAAACTACAGGGTTTAATATGTTCTATCGAGTGATCATTCATTATTCCAAATAGTTATTATTTTTTGCATGACTTACAATATTCCATCTGTACAAAACAAAACAATTGGTCATTATATGGAATAGAGAGAGAACAAAAAAGATTGATGATACTTTGAAAACAATGAACTGAGAAACTGACAGAAATATTTAAGCAGCTATTCTTGTGATCAAGTTATGTCTCATTTGTTTTATTCTCTTTTCTCTGTATCATAAGTTGTATGCTGTGTGTTAAAATGGTAAGAAAGAATTTATCATGAACTTTGTTGAAATCAATTCAATCCACATCCATAATTATATGAAATTAAGAAGCGCTGAGCACATTTTGACATGTGGTTTCAGGGATGAGATGTTTCCGATTGCTTTTAATAGGAAAAGCTCAATGAGAGAGTAGACTTTCATTAGAGGACTACTGAGCAAAAACTTAATTGCACTTGCAGTAACCTGAGATAGCGGTCAAGATACAGCAGGTGTACAAGAAACAGTCCTGCACGGAAGTGAGAAACATTCCATTGAACAGTGCAGCTGACACCATGCACGTGAAATAAGATAAACAAAATGGGAGCCCAAGTGGAGCAGGCTAATTTTGTTAATTAGGCTACATTCATGCTTCAGTGATACTGAAATTTACCACTCTTTCTTGTTTGTAGACTCATGTTCTGAGCAGCTAGAAAGAGCACATGATATGTACCACCTAGTGAGATGTTATTAGAATAGTGCCCATTCAAGCAGTATGTTTTAAAATTTTATATTTATTTTATAAAAAGATATTAGTGAATTGCTAGTTTCTTAAAAGTTAAAATAATTTGTGTATAATTTCTAACACCTTCTAATGAGATTCACATTACTAAGATTCTTCCTTATAATGTCCAGTTTATTGCTTAATCATTTTAAAATATGCATGATTTCTATATATAGAACCTCTGCAACTTAAATACTGCAAGTTTCTTCTAAAGTGTTATATGGATGTCTGTTTAAAAGAAGCATATTTTGTGTTAGCTTTGGCGCACATGTACTAAAAGAAGCATATTTTAACTTAGTAAGATCATATAAGATTAAAAAAAATAATATAGGGCTAAAAGTTTACAATCATGTCCCTCATCACACAATGTACAGGTAAAGGTATATTTCTGTTTATACTTGTAACATTTTGATAATAAGCATTTTGTATATATTGTTACTGATCAAAGCAGTAACACTATTAAATGTGTCATGCTGGTTAAAACAGTCTCATTGTAAATTGTCGTAATGGTATGGTAGACAACTGTGTAAAAATGTGACTTTGAGATACTTCCTATTAATGTAACTAAATGGGAAATTTCATATACAGATGTTTAGTGCAGGCTCAAAATTGCAAAACCTCTTTAAAAAAATAAAACATTTATTATTACTAAAATTGTAGGTAGTTTTGTGGGTGCTGTAACTATTTCCCCTTTTATATTATTGGAAAGAAATGTGATTTATTCTATATTTTAAGTTATTTAAATTTAAAATGAAATTATTTAGGTGGAAATTGAATTTTTTCACTCTTTTAAGGTCTTTAGATAAAAAGGGGAGACTGAATTTTCTGTACCAGTACTGTTAGTTCAACTTTTAGACTGATGATGGCTGCCATCAAAGCATCTTATGACTTTACTCATTGTATGTGAACTTCCAAAATTTATGCAATGAGTTGATATGTGGAAAATTTTGAGACTTTTAAGATGATACATTTAAAAATCGCTATAAATACAAAAAATAAAAATTAAAGTTATTAGGAAGCTGGTAACAATGTTTTAAAATAAAGATTCTTCCCATACTGAAATGATTTGAAAGAACATAGTTCATCCCAGTTAAACTCTATAAGGAAATGAGGGTTGATATAAGTAGCCTTGCATATAATGCAGGTCATCCTCCTGATGTGCAAGGAAACATGGATAAGTAGTAAGGTTTCACAATATCAATTTGACAATTCAAAACTTGAAGTAAACAGAAAAATGGAAAATAAGTAAGAAAAGAAGAGGGAAAAAGACATAGGAAAGTGTGGACATTAATGACTATCAGCACTTAGGCGTCTCTATCTTAAGATTTTGGGTGAAGGAATGTATGCAATATCACCTATTTTTGAAGGTTCTTAAGAAAGCTATTTCCTTTGTGATGACTTGTGCATCGTGAAATGGCCAAAGAAATATCAATTTTAGATCAACCATTAGCATAGAAATCTGAGAGGTAAAGTATGAAATCTTTTTAACTGAGAGGTTATAAATTTACTGGAGCTTCACTGAACAGTTTGTGTTTAAGATACAGGAGCACAATCAAACTGAGCTCCAGCAAACTGGATTTGTGGGCTCACAATCAGGTAAGGCTCTTAAATTTTACCCTATGCAAAAGCCATTGAACCTGTTGATGATAAGATTGTGAATTTAGCAATAAAACCTTACACTGTTGGCCTATAAAAGGGAGAACCAGGGTGAAGAGATCTCCAGATGCACAGAATATCCAATAACAAGCTCCTCTAGAAATGTATGACTTTCTTTTTGAATGGAAGTAATGGCCAGGAGAATTAAGAGGAAAGTCTCTGGCTTTGCCAATGGGTGTTCCTAAAATGCATTTTTAATTATCACTTTAAACATGCTATTCATTCCTTGATATTTTCTGACTACTACTTAGGTGTCATCTCTGTGTTATGTCTGTCACTTAAACCAATACGCAAATCATGATATAAGAGAAGTGTACAATACAAATGAATAATAGCTGTGAAAAGTATTTCACTGGTATACTTAAGTTTCATTTACAGAATTATTATTATACTTGAAAAGTGAGCATAAATTACAGAGGCAAAGCATTCCAGAGGCAGTGGCCCAGTGGAATATGATAATGTGAAAAGGTCTGGAAAGAGGAAAGAATTTGTTTAACTAAAAAAACTTGAAGATTAATCTGATGAGGGAGAAAGTCAGATTATGACAAGCTGGTATCAGGTAAACAATTTAGGAAACTCTCTACATATCAAGTAGTGATGATACGTTGATGTTTTTAACTAAGGTAGTGGAAATGAAGATAAGAAGAAAGTAACACTTAATGGCCATTTGAAAGTGATAATGAAGAAAGAATGAAGAATGCATAATAATGTTCTGATTTCTGCTTTGAGCTTTGACCTCCAAAATGGATAGTGATATCACTTAATTATTGGAAACAGTGAGACTGAAAAGACTGACACTGTGAAAGGAGATGAACATCTCCGTATTTATTTTTAATTTATAGGTAAATAGTGTCATGGTTTAAGTGTTATCTTGACTGGATTGAAAATACCCATACAGCTGGAAAGGCATTTTTTCTTGGTATTTGAAAAGAGATTAGTCTTTGAGTCGGTGGATTGACAAGGGACATCCACCTTCATTCAGTGTAGGTGAGCAATAACCAACTTGAAAGGACTTAGAACAACAAAAAAGCAAAGGAAAAGTACATTAGAAGTCTCTTTCTGGACTTGGGATAATTTTCTTGTAATAACTTTTGACAGGAGATCTCTTTGGATTCCAAGACTAATGCCAGCACTCTTTGCCATCAAATTGAGGTTTACCCTATTGATTTTCTTGTTTCTGTCACCTTCAAATTTGCATTGATTCTCTTCCAGCTTTTGACAACCTTGGGAGTCAATTTTGCTAACACTTTCCCTCTTTATATTGATATCAGTTCTAATTACAATGGACTGTCAAGTTATGACTATCTTGACATCTGAACAACTTGGGCTAATTAGGTTAATGGAAGATTCATCTTCCTTTTCTTATCAACAGTGTGTACCGAGATAAACATCTAGATCTCAGCTGTGTTGCCTTCAATATAACTCAATATTTGAGTTTTGGTCTTTGTGCTGAGTAGCAATATGTAGTACAATGCTCTCTTATGATCCTGTGCTGTGGTAGGGCCTTGCAGCTCCCATTCAAATGTTATTATAAAGATAAACATCACAATAAAACCCATTATTTTGCACAATTAATATGTACTAATAATTCAAAATTTTAAGAAATGACAAGAGTTGAAAATTGCACTTTCTACTTTCAGTATTTTCAGCTTATAATGCATTTGTTCTGAAATAACTTAACTACAAGTTGAGAAAAAAATCTGTATTTGACAAACCTTTTCATGTCTATTTTTAACTTATTGTTAGGCCTCTTGTGAAACTTTCATTAATTATACTGGGTAACTTATGATCAGCTGGAGACAAAATGATAAGGCAGGGATTTTTATTTGTTTTTGTAGTTTTGTTAAGAGAGGAAGGTGCAGGTTACATGTGAATATGTGAGGTACATATGTGGTGGTTGAACATCTAATAAATATTGTAAAACCATTACATTTATTTCAAAAATTCTAAATGTAACATCTAAAATCATATATTTTGCATGTAATAAGTGATTTTTGAACTAATAATTTTATCATAGATTATAAAAGGAAGTGCATTGTAGTAGCCTCAGTCTTTGGCTCAAATGTAGTTCTGAAACTGTTGCATCTTTTCCAGAGACAATCTCTCCAAGATAATTAGAGAAAAGGTAAGAATACAGATTTCCTACAGGATTGACAGTCATTTTTTCCTTTCTTCAATAAAATTTTACACCAGGGACATAAGCAGTTTTGTTAGCAGTGATTGACATATCAATTAACCATTCCAATTTCATTTTTATCTTTCTAACATTTATAGTGAAGAAAAATCCTTAACAATTCCTGTCTTTTATTATCTTGCAAGGTTGAGACAATTACCAGTGTATCCTTGGCCATTGCTATCTAGAAAGGGTTCAGGCCTGGGATTTAGCTCAGTGGTTTCAGCTGCACAAGTGCAAGGACCCGAGTTCAATCCCTGGTACCAAACAAACAAACAAAAATAGAAAGGTTTCAACATTCACAAACCAAGGTAGGAGGCAAAATTATGATAGAGGCCAACAGCAAATTACTCTCGTTTTGAGGCTGGTTCTTCAAGTAAAATTTTGTAAGGAGAAAGTGAGTTACTATGACTATAAACTTCGTTGACAGTAACATTACTGGGAAAGGCTCTTTCCATTATCTGTGGAACTCTGAGAATGATTGGCCATGTGCATCTGAGGAAAGCGAAAGATTTCAGGGGTACTTCTTTACAAGCATTGTGCCCCAAAAGTACAGAACTGGGTGGTGATTCTGAAGAAGCATTCTAGATCCAAGAAAACCTATAAAATGTGAATGCCCAGGCACAGCAATCTGCTACTTTTGATCCCATTAAACTGAGCACAATATACTAACCCCTGGTTTACTTCTATCTTGAAACACTCAGAAATTTTATGGTTTTTTTCAAAATACTTTAGTTCTTTTATCAGTAGTCTTTACATTTCTGGGGACAAAGCTTCATAATATTTGTGATAGAAACACCAACTTTCTGTCAAATATGTTACGTGTCATTTTTTTTTAAAATCCAGATATTTTTTGATCACTATCCTAATTCTTATTTTATGGATAATGTAAATTAGAAAGAGTATCATATTTACACATGACATTTCTAAATCTTGTGTTTTTAATTTATATTGCTTTTGGTTTCAGTAATCACTATTTACAAATAACTCTTCATATATGCTTTTGTCTTAAATTACTTAACATCACTTATTAGTTTCATTTGTTTAAAAATTATGAATTTTTTGCTCATTTCAATTGATATTATGTTGTTTATGTTAAAATACTAAAAGACTAGACTAATAACAAAATATTAATATGAATATAATATATTATGCCCAGTAATCAAGTCTCCAATATGCATCTCCACTTTTCCGTGTAATTCTACAATGCACAACAAATGTAACTTTATTAAATGCAAATTATTTACTTAACTAGCAACCATGACTTTACAACTTTGGGCAAGATGTCTTCATGGATAATGTAAATGTATAATCAAAGCAGTTTAGATTTTCCATTTCTTCCAGTTACCTAACTGGTCTAACAATGAATAATCATTTTTTGTTTACAAATTTAGCTTTAATTTATTCACAAAATATATTATTTTACGGCAGTGTAGATTTTGGTGGCTCTTGAGCCACTGCACACACATGTGTATGTGTGTGTGTGTGTGTGTGTGTGTGTGTATACATGCATATGCATACACTATGTGGTCAAACTATTATATTTGTATAAGCCAGTCTGTATTATTTAGCTTTCCCATGGCAGGAACAAACCAGATGGTACTGATAATTTAAAGAAGGCAAGATTTAATTTGGCTCACAGTTTTGGGGAATCAGCCCATGGCAATCTATCTGCAAGGCAAAAATAGCATGGTGGGAAGATATATAGAAGAAAGCTGTTCACCTTATGTCAACCAGAAAGCAGAGAAAGAAAGATGTCAGGGAGGATGATACACTCAAAAGACACACCCCAATGATATACCACTTGCAACTGGATCCTACCTCTTAACCAACAATTAGCTACACTTTCATCAGTGAATCAGTGCACTGATGAATACACTATTGCCATGATCCAATTCCCTTTGAAAAGCCCTATTATGAACATACGAGACTTTTGCCTGGGCCATTCTAGGTTTAAAACAAAACACTTGTCAATTGCTAAGCTTATTCAGGTATATTCTTAACATTTGATTAATCCAGTGATAAGCATAGTACTTCTATGATCTAATCACAGCTTAGCTTACAAATCACAGAACTCCATTTTTAACATTGCTGAAGATTTCAAATTTGAAATGAGTTTGCCAACCTAGCACTAGTGGGGTCTTGCATCTAGTTTGCTGGTTGACATCCTTTCATTCTATTTTAACAGTGAAGAAAGTGATCTCTCTGAGGTTCCTTTTATAAGAGCACTAATATCACTCATGAGGGATCTTCCCTTCTTACTGATTATTCTCAAAGGCACACCTAATGTTGTTACATTTGTAATTAATATTCCAACATGTAAATTTTAGGGACATAAATATTTAGCCAATACCAAGTTATATCACCTTAATATCACAAAAGAAAATACACATGAGTATTTCCTTGCTTTGAAACTTGACTGCCTCATCCAGTATATTCTGTAATATGCTAATTCAAAGTAAATATGTGGCATGTTTTTTATGCTTCAAGAACATCTACATGAACAAGCAAACTAATGATACATTTAGACATCTATTTTTCTCTTTCTTCAGAATTATATGTTCTAAAAGTCTTCCTCTAAACAATATTTAAACAAGGAATGTTTTACTGTGAAATATGAAAATATTGCAAACCTTAAACAAGCTCAATGATTTATTTACTAGTTCCTTTAGTTGAAATAAAAAATAGGTACTTATATGGGTAAATATATAGGTATAGAATTTCAAATCCACAGTATTTTTGATACTTATTTATTTTATACTACCTGAATACATTTTGCAAGTATTTAATTTTGCTCCTAATATATAAAGATCTTTGTTGAGTTTTATTTTGTGGTATTGCATAAAATATTTTGGTCAATAGGAAAGCATAAATATATTCAGGAAAAATAAAAAATTCAAAACAGTCACTCAGAAATTAGATAAATACCTTTGAACTAGAATTTATAAAGTCTACTGTAAAAGGGTTGAGTGGCAAAAGAAAAAATCCATAACTTAAAAATCAAAAGTTAATTCTTTAAAGGAATAAAAGATTATTTTGGTCTACATGAAGGTATGTTCAGCATGTTCCAAAGTGTGGTATGAATGTGTATTTAAATTTCAAACATACGAGAAAGTTCACATGCCTCTTTATCTCTAACTAAAAGCAAACTACATCTCACCTAAGAGTGACATGTTTCCTCTTTTGTATTTTGATTTGAAATGAAATTCTGCGTTATTTCAGGTTGAAATTCTGCTAATGAACTAGGATCTTTTACCATGGATAGTAAAGTTAAATTTTAGAAACTTTAAAAGGAAAGATGTATTTTGTCAAGAAGGCTCTTCTTTTTGGTTACATTCTCTTCTATATCCCTGTGGCCCCTGTCAGGTTTCCTGCTACCCTTATGAATTGTATGAAGACAAACCCTACACAGAAAATTGGTTTTAGGACTGACATCCCTAGAAATGTAAGAAGTGAGTATGCAAGCAACTACCATAAAAATTAAATCTTTCTCACCTAAAAACCAGTTCTCCAATCAAGAATTAAAGAGAATACAAAGTAAATGTAATTTAGTTAATAAGGGTATATTCTATTTCAATATGTATAATTTGCTTAATGTACTTGGTCACTTACAATGATTTTCATAATGTGAATTATGTACAGTTTATGATACAGTAAAGCTAGACAGATTTTTCATGCTTTTTGTAAATATCAAGATCTTAATTTGCTTGTTTTTTGAAGTATTTCTCAAGAGAATGTTTATTCTTCATGTATTACTTGAGGAAATGTTTCATTCTTTAAATGGCATAGTGAGCATCCTGTAGCAGTACAGAGCTCCTGGTGCTTTCAGTCCCAGCTAACTCCTCTCCTTGGATCATGCAACCTGGTCTCATCAAACTGTCAATTCCTAGGTGGCTCTTCATTCTGGTTCCCCTCAGCACAGGTCTGCAGAGTTGAAAACCAACAGACCAGCCTGATTGTAGAGGAGGCCAATGTCCTGGGGGAGAAGGTAACTTCCGAAGAGTTAGCAGCTTCAGGGAGAAGCAATGGATGGACCAGCAGTGCTAGCCCCAAGACAACCCTAAGGCTGTTGAAAACTGCAAAAAAAAAAGGCATGAGTCACAGCAGGATAGAGATGTAGAAGAAATTCATGGCAGCACCTACCAGATACCCAGAGAATTTAATCAGGCTCCATTTGTGGGACTGAGCCACAAAACAACTACACTACAGCTTCACTCACTAATTTCTAGGTGACATTACCACAGGTACTGTGTGAGAGACAGACATGGGAGACAGGCAGAGAGGGTAAGGTTTGGACATGGATCCTGTGAGAAGTCCAAGCTGGGGCCAAGGAGGACAGAGGTCTCCACATTCTGTGATGGAAGGCCAGGCCTGGTGGTGAGGTAGGCAGCTGAACAGCTTTGTGTCCTCACAGATTTCGTTAGTCCTTTGTCCTTTGCCTTCCAGTTAGGCCTCTGCCCCTTGCACTCCAATTTCCTGTTGGTTATCTCATTTTTTCAGGTCCTGGACTTCAATTTATTCAGGTGCTTACCCTTTGTCCCTTTATCTCCTGGTATCACTATCCTTTCCCTTTCTGACCCTGGTTTTGACTTGTGAAGAAAACAATTTAATTAGAAATTCTCTTAGTCTTAAAATCAAACCTTGGATGAGATAAAAAGCGCCAACAGATTAGTGTCCGGTGAGGTCTTGCTTTCTGTTTCATAGATGATACAGTTTTGCTGTGTTTTCACATGCTGATGGGAAAAAAACTCATGGAGATCACTTTTAAAAAACCTCACCAATTCTGAGTACTGAAATACTTAATAATTTAATAACCTCCTACAGCCCCATCTCTGAATACTTTTCCCTCGTTGATTAGGTTTCAACATAGGAATATTGAGAAGAACACAAATATTTGAACCATTGCACCTTGTTTGAGCCCGTTATATTCTCTATGTTACATGTGATTTATCATAGAAATAGCCATATAATACCACACTTTTTGTAGTTACCATTTTCCCCAATATGCCCAATTCTATAGGACTGATGCAATAAATATTACATTGTACTGGAAAAAGATAATAATTTATAAGGTAGTTACATGCATAAAGCTAAAATAGGTCCAAATTTCCATCATTTCATGAGCTAATTTATTTCTCTCTTGTTGATGAGAGATCCAAATTCAGAATTGCATAACTATATCATCCTTAGAATCACATCTGTTATCTACTGCCTTAAATCAGGGTCCTAAAAGCAAATCGGAGACAAAGATACATTTGCAAAGTACTTGTCAAGAAAATGCTCAGAGAAATCACACAAGAATGTGGAGCTGGGGATAGTGGAGCATGTCTGTATTCTCAGCACGCAGGAGTCCAAGGCCTGTGGATTGGAGAAAATTCAAGGTCAGCCTGTGCTGCATAGTGAGACACTAGCTCAAAAAGCCAAAAAAAAGGGGAGTCTGGAAACCAAGACATGGAAGGGGAGAAAGTAAAACTAAGTGCAGTCTCTGCTGGGTTCTCATAAAGTGTAGATTTATAAAATATTATGAGTTTTCTTTACAAATTATACTGCATATGTTTCCTGATATTAAAAAAAACAAACGCTGAAACTTGAAATGAGCTGGTACTTTACACTCTCATATGCATACATTACATGCCAATTATTTGTGAAGAACAATCCAGGAGGTATGTAAATTCCTCAACAGCTCTTGTTTCTACTGACTATGCATTATATGGTCAGAGAGGTCCCTGAGAAAGAGACAATGATGCCTGGCTCTTGGAAGCAAGAACACACATTTTTGATATGAAATTATGATGAGTGCTAAGGAAAAAATCAAACCTATTGTGAGGAAAAATAATGAAAGCATGAACACTGAAGAAATAACTTCACTAAGAAAAATACGTTGTTTAAAAAAAGTAGACAAGAGAGTTAGCTTTGGAGTTTATTGGATGAAGAAATAGAAATTGCAGATTTTCTCAGGGGGGTATTCGGCATATGGAGCATGAAAATCAACAAGTGGTCAGTATGGCTGGATTGGAGTGAAGGAAAAAAGAGAACAAGAGATGAAATTCACCACATAACCCAAGGGGCTGATGTGTGCACAGCAAAAATAGCTGAGCAGCCAGTATGCTGTCCTGCTTGGGCTAACTCACTGTAGAAACAGCCACAAATTGATCGATTAATGCTCAAGGTACAGTCAGTTCATAAAATCTAGAGATGAAAAATGACAGATTTCATGAAAAGCATCCAGGATTTTTCATTTTAAGCAGCAGAATTAAGAAATCTCTGAGACCTCACCTGGAAACGTTGGTTGCTAAGATTTCATAGCAATATGTGTTAGGAAAAAAGGGAAAGGAATCAAGCTCTACAGCCAAGGAGAGGTTTTATTTGCCTTAAAACCTGAGAGGGATTGCTGGTGAGTAACCAGAGCAATGTTGCTCTTACAGGCTGAGGGATTTCTAAGGAGTTTGTCGGAGGAGACAGCAGATATTTTGAGTGGGGCTCGCTTTGTAACCTTTGACCACCAAGCTGTTGTGCCTATCTAATGTCATCTGCAAGGGATCATTGTTTAACAAGGGCCCGGAAATCTTGGTCATCTGGTAGGATTGACAGTGCTGCCTCTCTCATTCCCAACTCTTAACAAGGGCCCATACATTTTGAGGCTTAAATTAGTTGTGACCTGGCTAAGATAGCAGTTTTGTCATTCTCTTAATATGACAAGACAGAATCTTCAATTCAGCCCAATATTGCCAGCTCTGCCTTCATGGAGGTAGCACTAGACATGCACTTTACATCCACCCCAGGAGACTGTGATGCAATCTTTGCATTTGACCTGGGATGTCTCTTGTCTTTGTGGAGTTTTGCCAGAGGGGACTTCCTTTTCCTGGAGGAAAAGTGGCAGAGTATGTTTTATGCAAGTTAGCAATTAAATATGAGGAGCACATTACATATATGGTATTTTATATTTCAGCAAGGAAATTGGATTTAATTCTCATATAGATGAAAGCCACTATAAAATTTTAAAATAAGAATACCAGGCCAGAGATTTAGCTCAGTGGCACTGTGCCTGCCTTGCAAGTGCAAGGTCCTGAGTTTGATAGCTGGTACCAAAAAAAAGGATGCCAATGACAGAATTAGGAATTCAGTGGATAGCTACAGAAATAATAGAGCCAGAATAGAAGAAAACAAGAAGACAGATTAGTCTGAATGATGATGGTGTGGGTCAGTGTGGACACAATGTCCTGGGGTAAAGTGATTTATTTCTAGATATATTTGGAAGGTCAAGCTTCCTGAAAGAACCATAACAGTGCACCAAAAAAGAAAGAGAGACAGACGAAAAGAAAAAGAAATCAGCAATAACAGAGAGTACCTCTAACACATTAGCTAAGAACCTTCACTAAGAATCTTCATTCTGAGAAAATCAAGTGGATAATGAGATGAATTTGCCATGAACACTAAGCAAATAAAATGTTTCAAGAAGACAGAAACCATCCTGCTGATAAATAAACATTAATTACAAGATTTAGAAACATAAAGATCATCACTGACATTATCATCACTTGACTGGATTATTGCACTGCTGTCTTTTCTAGGCAGGGCTACCTTGCAAATAGACTGGGATAGAGACTTATCTATAGCTATTTTACCAGGGATGATCTCCTTAAACAACACTCAGGGAAAATAGTTGAAGCCTCTTCTGGTAAAGGGAGAAATTAAAACTACGATGTAATTGAAAGGTCTTCTAAGAATCCGATCAGAAGTTCTATAGCTGGGAAGAGTGTTTAAAGATGAACTGAACAAGGGTTCAGAGACAGATGGAACCTTGACTTCAGGCAAGGGGCATTCCTGGGCATCTACTTATCTGGATGTCATTAGCAATCAACACATCTAGCAACCAGGCAAGTGGATCTAGTGGGTTTATTACTGGTGGACAATCTGCCAAAATGAAAAAAGAATCAATCTGCTTTCTTCTTTGTTCTCTATTTCCAACACAGCAACTAAAATGATTCTGTTAAAATACCATAGCGATATATATGTGCACCCATGTTTATAGCGGCACAGTTTGTAATAGCTAAATTTTGGAAACAGCCCAAGTGCCCATCAACTGGAGACTGGATAAAGCAAATGTGTTTTTTTTTTCCCCTAGAAAATGGAGTACTATTCAACCATAAAGAAGAACAAATTAGAGACATTTATAACTAAATGAATGGACTTTGAGCCAATACTCTTAAGTGAAATAAATAGGACAAATATGTTTAAATATTGACTAGTTCCTCTGGTGTGAGAAACTGAAAGTATAAATGAGGAATAAAATATATTAATAAATAATGTAAAATAGGAAGAAAAGGACCAATGGGGAAGGGGAAATAGAAAAGGGAGTGAGGGAAAGGAAAGAAGGGAAAGAAAAAATATGAGAAAAGAAGAATAGAATGGAAACAAAATTTTTGTAAATAGGGAGATGTGGAGGGGTGGAAAGGAGGATACAGGAACGGGGAAAAAACAAGAACTAAGATATGTCATGTACAGGTACAAATTCCCAATGTTGAATGTGATGATAATGTATACCTAAAATGTACCAATAAACTTAATAGGGGGAAAAAATAGAAGTTTATGTGATGTTAAAATTCTTCTAGCAGCTTTCCCTCTTACATTGTTCATGAGAACAAACACTGCAGTTTATACTGAGGCTTGTGAGGTCCAGTACATTTTTTCCTGAGTATTTCTTTCATTTTATATCCCGTGACTCTCCCTCCTTTGGCAACATCATGTAGCAGACAGTTAGCACTCAGTCAGAAGACTTTGCAATCTTTTTCTTACTTTTTTTTTTTTTATTAAATTCTTTTATTGGTACATTGTAGGTATAAAACACAATTACATTTCTCATTGGGAATTGTACCTTTACATAATGCATCTTGGTTCTTATTTTTTCCCCATTCCTGGCCCTCCCTTCACCCCCCTCCACCCTTCCCTATTTACAAAGACTTTATTTCCATTTTGTCCATTTCTCAGCATTTTTCCTTTCCCTTCTTTCCTTTCCACTGCTCCTCCCACTACCCCTACCTCTTTGGACCTTTTCTTCCTATTTTGCATTATCAATTATTCATTCTAATCATTAGTACATTTTAGGTATGCAATATAATGACATTCATCATTGGAAATTTGCACCTTTACATAGTCTCTCTTGGTTCTTATTTTTCATCATTGTCCAGCCCTCCCTTCAACCCCTCCATTCCTCCCTATTTACAAAAATATTGCTCCTATTTTTCCATTTCCTCATAGTAATCCCATTCCCTTCTATCCCTTCCCCTAGCCCTCCCACTTCCTTCCCCTTTGCCCCTTTTCTTCCTACTTCACATTTCCTATTATACTTTTAGTCCTTATTTAAACTTTCAGTTTCTCAAACCAGAGAAACTATTTGGTATTTATTCATGTGTGTCCTATTTATTTCACTTAAGAGTATAACCTCAATGTGCATCCACTTAGCTATAAATGTCTCTAATTCCTCATTTTTTATGGCCGAGTAGTACTCCATTTTATAAAAAACCACATTTTCTTTATCCAGTCTCCAGTTGATGGGGATTTGGGCTGTGTCCAAGTTTTAGCTATTACAAACTGTGCTGCTATGAACAAGGGTGCACATATATCACTGTGGTATGATTCTTTTAAATCTTTGGGGAAGATCCCCAGCAGTACAATAGCAGGGTCAAATGGGACTTCCAGTCCTAGTTCTTTGAGGTATCTCCAAACTGATTTCCACAGTGCTTGCACCAAGTCCACACTCCCACCAGCAGTGGAGCAGGATTCCTCTTTTCCCACAGCCCTGCCAGCATTTGTTATTGGTTGATTTCTTGATAGCAGCCATTCTTTCTGGAGTGAAGTGGAATCTCAGAGTTGTTTTCATTTGCATCTCTCGAATGACCAGTGATGTTGAACATTTTTTTCATGTATTTGGTTGCCATTTCTACCTCTTTTTCTGAGAAATGTCTGTTCATTTCATATGCCCATTTTTGGATTGGGTCTTTAAATTTGGGAGGTCTGATCTTTTAAAGTTCTTTATAGATTTGAGATAGTAGACCTTTGTCTGAGGAAGAGCAGGTGAAGATTTTTTCCCACATTGTGGGTTGTTTCTTCACACTGCTGGTGGTTTCTCTTGCTGGGCAGAAGGCTTTCAGTAAGAAGAGATCCCACTTGTTGATTGTTTGTGCTAGTTCATGGGCAACTGACGTTTTGTTCATAAAATCTTTTCCTACACTGATGTCTTCAAGGGTTCTACCTAACCTCTGTACTAACTGGTTTGGAGTTTCTATTTTAATATTTAGATCTTTAATTCATTTTGATTTTAGTTTAGTGCATGGCGAGAGATATAGGTCTAGTTTTAATCTTTGGCAAGTTGAAGCCCAATTTTTCCAGCACCATTTATTAAAGAGGCTATCTTTCCTCAAGTGAGGGTGTTTGGCTCCTTTATCAAAGATGAGATGGCTAAGTGTGTCTGGAGTTGTTTCTGCATCTTCTAATCTGTTCCACTGGTCCCCAGGTCTGTTTCTTTGCCAGTACCATGCTGTTTTTATCATAGTAGCTTTGTAGTATGGTTTCAGGTTGGGGATTATGATAACCCCTGCCTTGTCTCTGTTACCTAGAATTGCTTTTGCTATTCTGGGTCTCTTCTTGTTCCAAATGAATTTTTGGGTTATTTTCTCAAGGTCTATGAAGTATGCTGCTGGGATCTCAATTGGAATTGCATTAAATCTATATAGCAGTTTTGGAAGTATGGTCATTTTCACTATATTAATTCTTCCTACACAGGAGCAGGGGATGTCTGTCCATTTTCTGATATCATCTTCAATCTCTCTTTTCAGAGTGCCATAGTTTTCAGAGAAGAGGTCTTTGATTTCTTTCGTTAGGTTGATTCCTAGGTATTTCATTTTTTTGGATGCTATTGTGAAAGGAATTATTTGCCCTATTTCTCTCTCAGTGAGTCTGTCATTGGTGTAGAGGAAAGCTATTGATTTTTGTGTGTTGACCTTGTAAGCAGCTACTTGACTGAATTTGGTTATTAATTCTAGAAGACTTTTGGTGGAGTTCTTGGGGTCTTCTATATACAGCATCATGTCATCTGCAAATAATGACAATTTGACTTCTTCATTTCCTATCTTTATTTCTTTTATTTCTTTCTCTTGTCTAATTCCCATGGCTAATGTTTCCAGAACTATATTGAACAAGAGTGGCGATAGTGGACATCCTTGTCTTGTTCCTGATTTTAGTGTGCAGGATTTCAGTTTTTTACCATTTAGTATGATATTGACTGTTGGTTTTTCATCAGTGGCTTCTATCAGTTTGAAGTAGAGACCATCTATTCCAATTTTTTGTACGGTTTTTATCATAAATGCATGTTGGATTTTGTCAAATGCTTTTTCTGTGTCTATGGAGATAATCATATGGTTTTTGTCCTTGGCTCTTTTGATATAGTGTATTACATTGATTGATTTTCATATATTGAACCATCCCTGCATCCCTGGGATAAATCCCACCTGAGCAAGGTGTATGATCTTCTGGATGATCTTCTGCATTCTGTTTGCCATTATCTTATTAAAGATTTTTGCATCTATGTTCATTGGTGAGATTGGCCTATAGTTCTCCTTTTCAGCTGGGTCTTTCTCTGCTTTGGGGATCAAGGTGATGCTTGCTTCCAGAAATGAATGTGAGAGTATTGCTTCCCTTTCAATTTCATTGAAGAGTTTAAATAGTAGTGGCAGTAGTTCCTCCCTAATGTCTTGTAGAATTTTACAGTGAAGCCATTAGGGCCTGGGCTTTTCTTAGTTGATAAGTTTTTAATTACATTTTCAATTTCATTGGTTGATATTGGGTTGTTCAGAAATTTTAGGTCTTCTTCATTCAACTTTGGTAATTCATATGTATCTAAGACTCTGTCGATTTCTTCTGTGTTGTCCACCTTATTGGCATATAGGTTCTGGAAGTAGGTATTGATGATCCTCTGGATTTCTGCTGGGTCTGTTGTCATTTCACCCTTTTCATTCCTAATTGCATGGATTTGGGCCTTTTCTTTCCTTTTTCTGACAAGGTTAGCTAAGGGTTTGTCAATTATGTTGACTTTTTCGAAGAATCAACTCTTGGCTTCATTGATTTTTTATATCGTTCTCTTAGTCTCCATTTCATTGATTTCTCCTCTGATCTTTATAATTTCCTCCCTTGTATGAGCTTTGGGGTTGTCCTGCTCTTCTTTTTCTAGAAACTTGAGGTTCAGCATCAGGTTGTTTCATTGGGCTCGTTCTGTTTTCCTAATATGTGTATTCACTGCTATGAATTTCCCTCGTAAGGCTGCTTTCATTGTGTCCCTTAGATTCTGATATGTTGTATTGTCTTTGTCACTTAATTGAAGGAACTGTCTGATTTCTTCTTTAATTTCTTCTGTGACCCATTGGTTATTCAGAATTGTGTTGTTCAATTTCTACGTGTTTATGAAATTTTTCCTGTTTCTTTTACTATGGATGCCCAATTTCATTGCACTATGGTCTGATAATATACAGGGGATAACTTCAATTCCTTTGCACTTACTTAAACATGTTCTATGTGTGAGTATGTGGTCTATTTTGGAGAATGAACCATGTGCAGCTGAGAAGAATGTGTATTCTGATTTCGTGGGGTGGAACACTCTGTAGACATCTGTTTAGTTCATTTTTTCAAGAGTTCCATTGAGTTCTAGTATTTCAGTACTTATTTTTAGTCTCGTTGATCTATCTATTTGTGACAGTGGGGTGTTGAGGTCCCCCACTACAATTGTATTAGTGCGTATATGACTTTTCATGTACATTAATATTTGTTTTCTATAGTCGGGTGCAGTAGTGTTTGTTGCATAGATATTTATGATTATCATCTCTTCCTCTTGGATTCTTCCCTTTCCAAAGATGTAGTGTCCTTTTTCATCTCTCTTAATCAGTGTTGGTTTGAAATCTACCTGATCTGCCAAGACGATAGCTACTCCTGCTTTTTTTCGTGTTCCTGTTGCATGCAGTATTGTTTTCCACCCTTTAACTTTCAGTCTTTGAGTTTCATTTTGAATTAAGTGTGTTTCTTGTATGCAGCATATTGTTGGATTTTGCTTCTTGACCCATTCTGCCAGCCTATTTCTTTTCATTGGTGAATTGAGACCATTAATATTGATGGCTATAACTGAAATGTATTGACTTGTCCTTGCCATGACTTTTTCTCTTTTGGGCAGGTTCTCCCCCTTTCCATTTAATTTCTTGTCATGCCAGATGGGTTCATTCTGCTTTGCTTCCTGTGGTTGTGATCCTCAATGTCTGTTCCTAGGATATTATGTCAAATTCTTTGGAGTGCTGGTTTGGTATTCACAAAGTTCCTAACATGCTCTTTGTCATGAAAGTATCTTATTTCTCCATCAATTTTGAAAGATAGTTTTGCAGGGTACATCAATCTGGGTTGGAGGCTGTTTTCTTTTAGGGCTTGGGATATGTCATTCCAAGCTCTTCTTGCCTTGATGATTTGTGTTGAGAAGTCTCCTGTGATTCTGATGGGCTTTCCTTTGTATGTGATTTGTTTCTTTTCTCTGACAGCTTGTAGAGCTTTGTTCTTCTGTTGTGTTTCTGGAATCTTAACAATTATATGCGTATGTGTAGATTTTTTTTGATCAAGGCTATTTGGAGTCCTATATGCCTCACTTATCTGTATGTCAAGCTCTTTTCCTCTGCTTGGGAAGTTTTCTGCCATTATTTCTGTGAAGAGATTTTTTTATGTCATCTCCACTCTCTCCTGTTTCTTCATTGAGCCCAATCAGTCTTATGTTATTCTTCTTTGCATCATTTAGCAGCCACTGGATTGATTTCTCACGTTCCCTTATAATTTTGAAGCAATTTTTCTTTTCTTCCTCATTATTTGCAATCTTATCTTCTGTATCTGAAATTCTGTCCTCACATTGGCTCATTCTGCTTTGTAAACTTTCAATGGAGTTTTTCATGTCCTGGAAATCTATTTGCAACTGTTTTATGGATTCCATTTGTTTCTTTTGTTGTGATTCCATCATGTTCCTGAGCTCCTCTCTGGATTTATTAATCATGTCTTGCACTAGGGGCATTATTTCTCCTGTTATCTGAGAAATTATTTCTGATTTCATTTTTTCCAGATCCCCTTTTGTTGCCAGTTCAGTGGGTTCAGGTGGTTGAGTATCAGAGTGTTCCATCTCATTTTCCTTTTGGGTTGCTGTAGTTGATCTGGATGTCTGGTTTTGAGACTTATCTATGTGTTTTCTCATTTCAGCCAGGGCGGGGGCTGTTAGTGCCTCCATGGAGTACCTCCTCTGAGCTGGGAGAGGTGGGACAGGGGCAGGGAGCAGCGTTTGGGATTTTGACCCAAAAGCCCTTTCCTTGGGCTGGGAGCAGTGGGAGGGATGGTGGCTTGGAATCCCCCTCCTCTGGACCAGGAGCAGTGGGATGGCAGGTCAGAAGCCCCTACCTCTGGGCCAGGAGTGGTTGGAGGGATGGTGGCCTGGAAACCCCTTCCTCTGGGCCAGGAGTAGCAGGACAGAAGGTGGCCCAAAAGCCCTTTCCTGTGGGCGGGGAACAGCAGGAGGGATGGTGACTGGGAAGCCCCTTCCTCTGGACCAGTAGCAGTGGGACGGTGGCTCAGAAGCCCCTACCTCTGGGCCGGGAGCAGCGGGACTCAGTACCTTTGTCTGGTGTTCTGGTGTCTTCTGTGTCTTTGTAGTGTGGAACCAGGTGGCTGCCTGTGTGCAGCGGGGTGAGTCGGCATCTTCCGCGCGACTCAGGACCTCGGTAGGGCATGCACAGACCTCCTTTGCAATCTTTTTCAAATGCTTTGGACTAGCCTTCCTTGGAAGAAAACATTACTATCTTTATCATGTTATTTTCTGATCAAATATTTCCTTAGTACACATTCCCTTATCACCCTGTTTAATACTCTGATAAACTCATTTCTCTATTCATGTTTTCTGTGTTGCTTATCTGGTATTTGTAAACTTATATGGAGTTACAATATTTATTTTGTTTAAAATTTGACTAAAATAAATGTCATATTTAATTATATATTTATCTGGCAACTAGAATTCACATTCTTTGAAACAGAAAAATAACAGCTAGGCAATATTTGTTGACCAGAATAATGAATGAGGAAAATGTTTTACTCTACTATATATTTGGGTGTATTTAATCATAAAAAAGCATGATAATGGCAATTTGTTTGATGATCAGATGAGGATTAGTACTTAGAATCTCATTGCCATATTAGAATACTCAGAATGAGTAGGAATTTATTATATTTTTTAGATTATAGAAATTATTGAAAATACATATTTATCAGATCATTCATTATGAGAAGAGGTTTGTTACTGAATAATTCCATGACATCAAACATTTGTTATGTACATAAAAATCTATAAAATAAATATAATAATATCTGGACTTCATTTTTAGGTGTATTTAATCTTGAATTATCTGATTATTCACCTTGCATTTTTATGTAGTTAAAAACTGAAGTATCCCATGACAAATTTCACCCTTATTTTGAAAAAGATTTTCTGTAAATACTTTATGGGCTAAATCTTGTCAGGTTAGTTTAAATGTATGTAAAAAGCATATTTATGCATGCTTGAATACATAATAAATTGTTATGATGAATTACCAAGGCCTGCAAATTCTTCTATATCACTTTTATTTGATTAATTTTCCAAAGTAGCATCCTTTTTCCTTTAATGTTTGATATTGGGCCATTCTTGTTTCAGTTGATAAGTATTCTCAATGATGTGATTAAATTATGTATTTAATAAAAATGTATGTATTGCAAGTCAAACACCTTTCTAATAGTATTTTTTCAAAAGAACAGTACATCAGCAGAAACATAAGGTTTTATTCCATCACTCAAACATAATGGTAAGCTAGAATGTGTGAAATGCATAGAGTTGAAGCATGATATATGTACATATTTGTATGAAAACCTACCATTATGTCATCTCAATACTATTCCTCATCCTTGTCTTTATTTTATGTTTTACACTATCACATTCTCACTTGTGTTGCAGAATAGCAATTTTTATTTTTAGAAAATATAGTTATAAATAAGATTATCTGAAAAAGTTTCACTATAAGCAGATCTTTTTTAGGAGTAGCCCTTATACATAAGGTAGCTTCTAAGACTATGGCTGATATAGGGAGACAAATATTATATAATGCCAAAATTGTGCTACAGAATACTGTTTCCCATACCAAAAAAAAAGAGACAAACTCATAGAAATTTGAGAAACATTAGCAAAAATATTCTTTGGCATGATGCTGGGATATTTCTTATTTATTATGTATTGTGCATGATTGTTAGCATTGTTGGATCTCGGTATATAGTTTATCACCCTAGTCCTATCCATGCTATTTTTCCCCCAAGAGATTCAGCTGAAGTAACAAAAGCATCCAACTGAAAAATGAAATAACTTAACACCAAACAATAATTATTGCATAATTTAATAAAAAAGGAAGGAAGTTAAATCAAATGTCAAATGTATTTCAAATTGTTTCTTATGGAACCTACTTCACAGAGGACATTAGGGGTAGATTTCCAGATTTATTATTTGGCTGGACTTGGAACTGCTACCTGAATGAAAGACAGGAAGAGTATCTACATCATAAGTTGGTTTTTAAGGAAAGAGGACATTAAATAAATTAATTTATACAATATATTTAACACAATGCATGCCACATAGCAAGTTTCAATAATGGTAACTGAAATTATTATTTATTGATCTCTGTAAAGATGTAGTACTTGTTTATTCAGTAGACTTACTCTATTCTTTCTGCTAGTTTTTCTGAAAGAATGATACTATTATTTCACAGAAAAGACATGTGTGTCCTACTATGCCTTTAACTCCTAGCTACTAACAGTTTATAACAATCAGAAGGTGTCATGGCTTGTATCTAGATGTCTCCCCAAAGCCTCCTGTGCTCACAAGGTGGGGCAGTTCGTGAGGATGGATGGCTGCTTGCTGCTTTCTGCTTTCTGTCTGCCATTCCATGGACTACTTCTTTTCTGTGATGCCTATTTTCTGTGCTGCCCTGAAACCTCTACTAGTTTTGAGCTGAAATAAACTTTTCCTCCTCTAATTTTGTGTGTTGGGTATTTTGTCTCAGCAATGAGAAAAGTAACTAAGACATTAGGTAAAGAAGTAAAAAACATGGTAAAGCCACTTTACAGCCCTTTAAAGCCACTTAACAGCTGTACAGCCCCATCATAGTAGTCTTTGGGATAGTGGAAGTGTAATGATTTATATTTTTAATACTTACTAATTCAAGTTGTTGGAAATATAAGCACATACAAAGCTTTGTTGCATTTAAATATAGCAAAATGTAACAAAATCAGGTACCATTCTTGTGTCCAAGTTTCTTTTTCTTCTTGTTTTGAAATATTTTACACAGTAATTTGTTTTAAGAAGCTGGACAAATGTTATGAAGTTAACATCATTCATTATCTAAAGTTTGTGGGTTTTTTTGTTTTGTTTTGTTTTGTTTTTTGGTACAGGAGATTGAACCCAGGTCCTTGCTCTTGCGCAGCAGACGACAAAACCACAGAGCTAAATCCCCGGCCCCTTCATTACCTAAATTTTGTTTTAAAAATAACTTTTTTGTTCAGTGCTCTGGTTGTTGGGACAAAATGCCTGACATATACAACTTAAAGGAGGAAATTGTTTTACTTGGCTCAAGTTTCAGAGGTTTCCTTCTGTGTGTGTTCAACTGGTTGCAGTCATGTGGCCATAAGTTGAGGCAGAATATCATGGCAGAAGGACATGATGGAGCAAAGTTTTTCCCTTCAGGATGACACAAGGGAAAGACACCAGCAAGATAAATATAAACTTCAATGCCACATCTTCAGTTATCCAACTTCTATAACTGGACACCAGTTCTTAACAGTATAGTCAGTTATGAGCAGCACTGGATTAATCCACCAATGAGTGTAGCACCCCTATGATTCTTAATCCTTTTAAAGATTAATGAGCACAATGTATGACAACTATTCTAGCATTATACATTGCTAGCTGTAAAATATTTTGCCTTGCTTTAATACTACTTCTCTTTGGGGCCTGTATTTAAATGGTAAATTAAAATATAATTGAGTAAATTAGTACTTTCAGATTTTATAGAAATACATTTTTTAATTTACCTATTTTTTTCTGTATTAGTTTTACTTACACAAAAGTTTTGTTATGTAGTCAAAGTTCTCAGTAGTTTTCTAAGTTGCTTCATTATTCTTTATTTTACTGAAATGGCTTTCCTTACTAAAATGTATTCTCTAAATATGTTTTATAAATTTTTATAATATTGTATAATATTTATAATAATAATATTTTATAATATAAATATTGCAATATCTGCCATATATTATAAAGGGTTATGATGAATATAAAAATCAAAATAAATCTAGAGTTTTAAAAATGCAGTAGTTAACATAATTATTTACTCCCAATCTCACTGAAATATTTTGGTTTATATACTTTGGAGACAATGAGCATTTGAGAATGAAAATAGTGGAATAATGGTAAGTAGCAGGGAAGCTGTGAGAAAATTACCACAAATGATGTTTTTTATTGCTCATTCTGAAGAATCACACGAGTCCACTTTGAAATGGTGAGATTTAGATTTCTTTTTTACAATTCTATTGGGATATTATATTTGAATCAAGCTTGTCCCAATTTTCAGTCAAACTTCAAGAGCCAGATGTTATAAATTGTTCTTGTGTTGAGGAAATAAACCTATAGAATCATAAAGCTTGTCAAGCTTGTAGAATGCAAAGAATAAATTGGTTCCTGCACTCATAGTGATTATCTAGATATTTATTCTTTCACTGTTTTTAGGTGCTTCCTAGATGTTCAATTGTGAGCGAAAACTCAGTATGTTAACTAAACATCTTTCTCACATACGAGGTAAATGTCAAAGTAATATTTAAATTCTGACATTTTTAAGCCGCTTTTCAATTGATTTCATATCTGTTAGTATATATGGGGATATCTTCCAGCTAACACTGTGAACAATCTTCTTTCAGGCATATCTGGAGAATAATATCAAAGAGAAAAATAAGAATTTTGATTTTTTAAAAGTTGCAAAATGAAAAACATAGCTTTTATGTTACTTTCACTTGCTTTATTTTTGAAATATTTTTACACCATATGTCATGCATACACACACACACACAAAAATACACACCGAACAACCTTTACTTTAAAATTTCAAGTGAAAGTTTAATTTACTGAAACATATACAGCCAAAAATTATAAAGATAGAATCACTAAATGGTATACACATATATAATAATATATTAATATATAATACATTAAATATATTAATATATCTCACTTGTTATTACATATTATATACTATAGTATATGTTCATATGTTGTATATTTATATATAATAATTTTGTCTGGTACTTAAAAATCAACCCTTTCTTGTACATCAGAAATTCAGAACTAGAAAAGCATCAGTGTATGTATAAGCCAGATCTGTTTCTCACGGTACTAGGGACAGACTGTAATAAATCTGATATTCCTAAATATAAAGTATATATACTTTGACAGAACATGGAAAGAATTTTCCAACACCTTCCTTTTAATTTTTGATTATATATCAGAAAAGGATGAAATTGAGTGTAGGCCCTGTGGGAATAGTTTGAACTGAATAATAGATGGTCTGAGAAAATTCTAAATAATTTCGTCTTTTGAACTTAGTAATAACAATACATTTCCACTGTCACTTTAGTTGACATAAACAAGTTCTTCAAACTTGGTGTTGAATCTTATTTATAATACTCAAAATTTAAGTGAAATAAACTTCCTTATTAATTTGAAAAGCATATTTAAAATGTTAGGACTTTAGATTTTGAATATATTACATCATTCTTTGGTAGATTTTGGAATCAAATGTAGATAAAAGCCAGAGTTAGGCAAAATTCAGTATATAAAGTTACATTAGTCAGGTTTGTCCAGAGAGGAAGAACCAGTTTAACACACACTGTGTTCTAAATATCTGTGTCCCTCAACAATTTCAACATTGAAACTTAATGATTAATATGATGTATTAAAAGATGGAAAATTTGGGAGGTAAAAACGTCATAGCCTTCATTAAAGAGCATAGCCATCAGTCATGTGAGGACATACCAAGAAGTTATCATCTGTGAGCCAGAAAGATTCAAAATGTCTAAGAATAAAAACCACACACAGAGACAGACAGATAGACAGGCAGACACACACACACACACACACACACACACACACACACACACACACAGATTCACATGATTAAATGGCCTAGCAAACCCACCGGATCTATAAGGAAGCAGTAGAGCAAATTGTGTACTTCCAGAGGCTTGAGAACAAGACAAGCTCATGGTATAGGAAAATGCCAGATCCTGGCTAGTTTCAAATAGAGGAAGAGCTGGTATTTAAATTTGAGTATGAAGGCATAAAAAAGTCACTGTACAAGTTTAAAAATAGGAGGAAGAATTTTCTCTCATTCAGTAGAGGGACAAATCTCTTATTCAGGCATTCACATATTTAGATGAAAACCTCATCTTAAGACATCCTTACAGAAACACCCAGAAAAATGTTTGACCTAATATTTGTGAAGTCTACGTCCAGTAAAGTTGACACATAAAATTAATCAAGTTATGAAGGGACAGAAGCTTCCACTGAGATTTTAAAGGAACACCTAGGAAGTCAAGCAGTTTGTGAAAGTATTATAGTCCCTGTCAGCAGCCAAGGATGGGGAAATAAGTAGTGAAGATATTAAAGTGAAGCCGAAGCTGTAGGGTGTCCTGTGAAGTTACAGAAACAAGGAGCATGGAATGTGTGCTGAGGGAATCTTCAGATAGTGAGCT
Organism: Heterocephalus glaber; assembly: GCF_053883595.1. NCBI lineage: Eukaryota > Metazoa > Chordata > Mammalia > Rodentia > Bathyergidae > Heterocephalus > Heterocephalus glaber. Next base: position 18,921,225 of record NW_028258138.1, read on the forward strand.
GAGCCAGTGCAGTAGAGCAGGTGTGTGGGCTGCAGCCTGAAAGCTTTTAGGAAGGAGTGGTGCAGCCCAAGTCTTTGGGAGTTCACATTCTTTCACGGTGTTCCCTGGATACTGAGCATGAAGAGTTAATTATTGTTCTGCTTTATTTAGGTGCTACTTTCTTTGATCTTTCTTTTGTACACCTTATGGACAGCTTGCACTATATCTACCTCATTATTATATATTAGAAGTATGTACTCCTTTTTCTTTTTACAGGTGTTCATAAGTAAGTATGCCTTGTGTTTCAAAGGAAGCTTTGTATTTGGATGTTCAGGCAGTAATGGAACTGGTAACATTTTAAGAATTCTTGGATGCAGAATAATTGCATTTGGTATTTTGAGGTGGACCTTGTGGCAATAAGCACTATGCTTTGGATATGTACCTTCTATCAAAGGCCACTGTGTTCAAGAGTTGGTCTTTAGTGTGGTGCTATTGGAAGCTGGTGTAACTTATAAGAAATGGGGTTCAGTGGAAATTATTCAGTCACTGGGGAAAATTTCTCAAAATAGATTGTGGGAATTCATCACCTTTGCATATTTTTTTGCTTCCTAGTTGCTAGCTGTCTCTATCATAACTTCTCAACTGTACTGTGCTACTTCACCACAGGCCTAAAAGCAATAGAGACAATTGCAAATGGATAGAATTCTTTAAAACTGTCACCCCAAATAAACCTGTCAAATGTGAAGTGGATTATTTCATGTGTGTTACAGTAACAGAAAGCCAACTAATATGCAGAGTAGGACCTGAACTCCACAATTTAAAGAGGAGACATTCACTAGGCTGATGGGTTCAGATGATTCAGTTCATAGTTGAATGTCTTCACAGCAGAAAGATCATGGTGAAGATGTTGGAGGAAAAAGCTTCTTACTTCATGTTGACCAAAAACAGAGCAGAATAAGAGTGCCAAAAAGGAAGGGATGTCAGGGACAAAATATGGGATCCAACATCACAACTCCAAGACCCACAGAGACACAGCCAGAAGTGTACACTACCAATGCCCTATGCAGCTCTGAAGCTAAATGAGGGAGTACACTGCAGTCACGAGTTTCTCCCTGAATGAAGCTAGCTATATGTGGAAAATTTGAGTTGGTTCTGCTTTTGTTAAGAAGTTTTATAATTCTTTTTCTGGGTGGTTATTAATTTCCTAATGTAGAATGATAATACCTTCCCTTAATACTGTCAAGAACTAACAATAAAATGTAGGTAAATATACTAATATGTAAATTCACAATAAAGTTAATGTGGCACCCTTGCCACATTATTCCAGAAAGGTAAATTTTAGAAGAATGGTTTAGAGGAAGGATACTTTAGATTTAGTTTTACCAATTAGGTTCTAGTAGATGAGATTTATGTTGGACTACACCATTTAAAATTGTTATTTATGTATGTTTAGCATCAGCTTCAGATTCTGCTGGTAAAAGACCTATTCCTTATTAATTATCTTTTGTCACAGAGATTTCATTGTTTTGGCTTGTGAGTTTATTTTAAAATGGGAAGTTAATTTTCAAATCTATTTTCTAAGGATTAGTGTCAAGCCAATGTGTGCTGATGAATGCTTAACAAATGACTACAGGACAAGGAAATGATTTTGTATTACTTCTCATTTCCAAAATGTTGTAAACTATCACTATGGCTGAATGCAAACTCTAAAATCAATGGACTGCATATGGAGTTGAGTAGATGTGATGAAACTGAATGTCTACTATTAGCTTATGTATTTTTTAAAACATACTTTGATGTTAAGTTTATAAAATTAATCTTTTTGTTTTGAGATGAAATCTCAAACCCATGCTGGTCCCACACTTGGAATCCTACTGCCCTGCTTCTTTCTCCTAAGTAGCTGATATTATAGGTATACACCTCCATGGCAAGATTAAATTCATACTTTAGTGATGAGTGTTTGCTGCATTTTAAATGTTTATTCACTTCCATTTTTTTTTTAGTACTAGGGATTGAATTCAGGACCTTCACACTGAGGTACATCTCTAAATATTTTTATTTTTATTTATGCATTATTTTTATTATGAGACAGGGCCTTGCTAAGTTTCCCAGGCTGGTCTGGAACTGGCAATTCTCCTCTCTCTGCCCCTCAGAGTGCTAGGACAGCAAACATGCACCATGAACACCCAGCTTCGAGAATTTTGTAACTTAATAATGTGTGATAGTAGGAAGATGATCCTCTGAGAAGTTATTAGATCTTAATGGGCCTACCTCAGGATTGTGATTAATGTCTTCATAAAAGATACTCTAGGTAGCTAACTAGAATCTCCTGCCATATAAGGACACAGAAGGTGATATGTGTCATGAAGTGTTCCTCACTAGATATCAGATCTGCCGGTGCCTTTATCTTGGACTTCTCGGTCCACAAAACTATGAGAAACAAATTTCTGTCATTTGTGAAAAAAGAGTGGGTTAAATATTACCCAGGATTTATGGATATTTTGTCACCAAATATGACTGTGACATTTTGTTATAGCAGGTCTTTAGGACTGAGACAAGGTATTTGACAAATGATTTCTCTCATTCCCTAATTTGCTCTGTGAACTACCAGTATGGACAAGTCCCAGGGAATCCATGGGCATATCCATGCAGCCTCCTCTCTGATGCTGCCATCTCGATCACTCTCAAGAAAAGCATTAGACTACACCTCAGAAGAAATACCGACTGGATCTCTTAGCTTTTAATCCTTCCCCTTCCACCACATTATAATCTTTTTCTAGGATATAAAATTTATATTTACAAAGGTCTATAGAAAGCTTCTACATTCTATCCTGTTATACTAACCTACTTTGAAACAACAGAGCTCAGAGATGCCTGATACCAATCACATGTATTATGTTTTTAAAGGAGCATCTTGATAAAGATAAATTGATTAAAGTTAATGGAAAATTTTTGCATTCTAAACAATTGATATTCCATGATTCTGTTATTCCCACAGTTTATCTATGAAACAGTGATTGATGGTCATCAGAGAAGTTTTGACGTTGACATTCCTATTTTTATTTTTTATCTATCTATCATCTATATGATTATTCTATTTACTAAAGTGTAAATAAGTTCTCTGCTTTCTGGAAATATTGTCAGATACTAAATACACGATCGAAAAGTGAATGAATACAGCAACTGAAGTCCCGAAAGAAACATATACCACTGACATGCCAATTGCTTTCTAAATTTGGTCAAATAGTGGATTCCTGTGTTGATTGTATTGTGCCTCAGGCCAGGTACAAAGCTTACTGATCAAAGGTGCAGCTGCCACCACGGAAGAAAAACAGGGTTTTCAAGGTTGAAAATGATCAGGTATTGACTTCGTTTCTTTTCAAAAGTGACAGAAAGAAAGGCTGCTAAAATAAAAATCTGTGCTAGTCATGTGCAAAACAATAATCTCAGTTTTGCCTTATCTGTACATATTTTACTCAAACCAAAATAGTGAGTCATCCTTAATGGCAAATATTCAATCAGAAACTTCTCTTCTTTATTTTTAAATAAATTTATTGATTTTTTTGTTAGTACATGTTTGGCATAAATAATGATCACATTCATCATGAGGAATTTGTACTTACATATCTTAACTATTTTTCCTGTTCCCTCCCCCCAGTCAACTCTTCTTTACCTCCCCATTTACAAAAGCTCTATTTCCGTTTTTCCTTCAATTTTAAATTTTTTAAAAAATCCCTTCCTTCCCTTCCCCTTCCCGCATCCCTTTTCCCCCTTCCCATTTGAACAAGTTCTTCCTAACTAGAGGTTTCATTAGCTATTCCCCTTGTAGGTATCTTTCTGAAGGAGTTAAAGTCATCACACCATAGTGATACATGCTTTATACATAGTGATACATGCTTTATAGCAGCTTGATTTATACTACCTAAATCTTAGAAGCAGCCCATATGCCCATTAACAGATGGATGAATAAAGAGAATGTGGTATTTCTATAGAATGGTGTACTACTGTGCCATAAAGAAGGATAAAGTTGAGACATTTTTATGTAAATGGATACATCTGAAAAGCATAAAGTGAAATAAATCAGACACAGAAATTTAAATTTTACCATTATTTCTCTTGTGTTGGCAACTCAAAGGGAAAATAAGGAACAAAATGTAGGATACATATTAGAAAACAGAAAGAACTTATTCTGCTTTATTCTTACTTATGTTCCAATGGGAATTAGCATTTGAATAATATGTTTCCAATTTATTTATTTTCTGATATTCTTTTTTTTGGTACCCAGGGTTGAACTCAGGACCTTGTGCTTGCCAGGCAGGTGCAGTGCCACTGAGCTACATCTCCAGCCCTTCCCATTTATTTCTAAACATTTATGCACTTTTATAATTTTTCCATGATTTTATAAATGAGGGCATCATTATACTATAAATGAATTTTGAAATACATAAATATATAATTTTATTTTCAATATATTTTAATATCAAAGAATTTTATGAACAGAAAAAAAGTGTCAATTGGGTTATATTCTGTCTCCAGTCATAAGTTTAACTTCTCTTTCCTTCAACTGCCTCACCTCAAAAAACATTTGACAAAAGGACAGCATTGAACACTGTTCCACAATAAAGAACAATGAAATCATATTACTTTGCAGGAAAATGCATTTCACTTGAGACCATAATGTTAAGTGAAGTGAGTCAGCCAAAGAAATTTAAGTATCACATGGTTTCTCTTATATGGAAAACCTAAAACATAAATAAATAAAAGAGTAAAGTAAAGGAGAGTAGGTATAATACAAAAAGACAGGCTAGTTGGATATGAGGAAGATGAATATGTGGGAGGGAGGGAGGCTGTGGGTAAAGAGTTTAGGAGTAAAGAAATAAAAATTGATCAAGATATTCTGTATATGTGTACCAATTTCCCAAAACAAATGCAACTATTATATACTGAAAACATTCACTAAGGAAATTTACTTACTGTTTTCCCTGTTTAAGTACTCAAGCATTTAATAATATATATTATTATTTATCTATATTCCTGGATTTGTGCACAAATCTATTCTAATCAAATGTCACAAAATGGGGACGCAACAAAGTTTATGGGGACAAAAGAAATCTGTAGGTGCATAAAAGCAGAATAAGAAAAGGGAAGTAGCTGGACCTTATGAATCTTGAACCAAAAGCATCGCTAGGGAGAAATCCCCATTATCACACAGGCCATTATGACATTTAATTTAGTGCAGATCTTGGTGGTTTTATGTCACTTCCTAATCAACTTTGTCATGACACTATAGTTTCTGTCTAAGGAAAATAATTTGATTTGTCTTTTTATTATCCATCATCCATATTTGATCAAACATTCATATAAAACTGACAGAACTCACACTGGCTGGGTTTATTACTTTGTCACTAGTATAAGAAATCACTGTTTCATGGTACACTGGTTAATTGTGTACAGTTCACATACACAAAAAATAATTGATGCATGTAAAGTATAGGCTACTGTTTTCAGTATATAACAGTGGAGGAAAAACTCTTAATAGAGTGAGTGAGAGGTCAGAATTTGGATGTGCCTCTCCACAATTTTTTTCCCCTTTTATTACTAAGGTTCCTGTAGCCTTCAAAAAGAAAAGTTGTTGCTCATAAAATCACAAATTCATTTACCTGAATAGACATGAATTTCCCGATTATATTTGGAAGTTTCAATGGTTACTTCAAAAATGTATTTTAGTATTTTCAATTATTCCCATTTCTATATTTTGACCTCATTGAAGTCTATTTTCTTAAAATTTGTAAATTACTTAATCTTTAGTTCAATTGAAATGCAACCTCTAAAATACATGAATAAACTAGCAAAAACAATATCTTTCATGGCAATAGGAAAAATCAAAGATAAGGTGAATAATTCATAAAATTATTCATATTCAAAGAAAAAAGAATAGAAAAGAAGGTAGGTAAATAATCTGAATATAACCAGAAGACAAGTCTTTATTTCTGAATCTGTTTATAAGGTCACGCTTCATTCTCATCTTTCAACACTGAGTTTCCATGTTGTCCTTATCTCTGTTCCGTACTTACTTTTCATGCTCTGCTTGTTTTCCTGGCCATTAGAATTCTTAAAATTTGTCCACAGCATGTATCATTTAACTAATTGATTTTGAGGGTGAAATATTTTATATACCTTAAACAATTTTTACTTCACAAATAGTCCAGTAAGGTAAGAATTATCAGTATGCAGTTCATAGATAAATCTTAGATATATAAAATATTAGAAATATTTATATGTACAATTTTGAAATGTCAAGTATTCTTTATATTCACAAGTATATTTGGCAAAGCCCAACTGACCTCCAATGCTGCTTGACAAAGTTCCAGCTGGGGGAAAGAAAGGGTGGAACACATCGTACCCTCATGTTTTATTTTTTCTTGCCATAATGTTTATAATTGTTCCTCTGATCACAGGAGTCACTGTGTTTGTGATTAACAAACTTTCCATGAGGCAAATTGGTAATGATATATTGAAATCTGATCTGGTTCACAAGTCCCAAATTCCAGTTTCTCTTAGTTCTATTGCCACATCCTCTCCTAAAACCCCCTCTGTTTTCCCACTACTATAACTCCCTCTCTTATTGCTGACATTCTTTTTACTAAAGGGGTCTTATAAAGAGATTGAAAGGACAGACGTTAGATGTAAGAAATAGTGAGAAATGGGAAATAAAAAGAACGTTAAGACAGGTAAATACATTAAGGAGGCAAGTTACTCAATATTTCTCAAAGTGCTGTAAATATCTCCTGCTCATGGACTATGAACCCAAATGACATTTAGTTAAGATGAATAGAGGTATAAAAAAAAAGAGAGAGCTAATAGCAAACTATATTAACCATTGTGCAGTTTCTCAAGGGCTAGCTGGTGACCACAAGTTTGACATTTAATTTGATTAAGTTACTTTCTGTTCTGCTCAGGTATGGGACAATACCTTCTGTTCTGCTCAGGTATGGGACAATACCTTCTGTTCTGCTCAGGTATGGGACAATACCTTCTGTTCTGCTCAGGTATGGGACAATACCTTCTGTTCTGCTCAGGTATGGGACAATACCTTCTGTTCTGCTCAGGTATGGGACAATACCTTCTGTTCTGCTCAGGTATGGGACAATACCTTCTGTTCTGCTCAGGTATGGGACAATACCTTCTGTTCTGCTCAGGTATGGGACAATACCTTCTGTTCTGCTCAGGTATGGGACAATACCTTCTGTTCTGCTCAGGTATGGGACAATACCTTCTGTTCTGCTCAGGTATGGGAAAATACTTTCTGTTCTGTTCAGGTATGGGAAAATACTTTCTGTTCTGCTTAGGTATGGGGAAATAAGGGGACAATTGTAATTTTTAAAAAATGTATTCATGATGTTCAATGAAATGAATCAGCTTAGAAAAAATATACTGTTTAACAAAAATAACCTTTACCTCATCAGATATTGTTAAGGCAACATGTTCCACCCAATGCCTCTTTGCTATTGATTAAAGATATAAAAATAAATCAGACCCTGAGACTTCTCAGAGGGAACCTGAACACTGCTTGTGAAGTTTCTTTTCTTTTCGCCGGCCCAGGACATCTCCCCTTCCTACCCTACATCGACTGCGGCTGGTCCGCGGTATATATTCTTCTCCATTCAACATATTTTTTGTAAAGCAGTTTTCTCTTTACTTATCATTTAGAAAATTTGTTAAAACAATATATGTGTCAAATAATTCAATATTCAGTTTTGTGTATTTTAGGTTGAATAAGGCTTATGAATCCATTGCTGCCTTTGAAGTAATAACCAAATAACTGACTTAACTTTTAATTCCAATCATGATGTTATGTTAGAAAAATATCCCATCAAATATGAATACATTAATTAACATTGTAATGTCTAACTTAATATCTTGAGGAGAAAAAAGTCTGGGAAGTTATGATAATGTTGATTGATTGCAACTGATCTGAAATTATCTGTTCATTACCATACCACATCCTTGAAACCTTAAAAAGTCAACCTGCATAATGATAATGAAGCATGTAACATCACATTGTACTTAAGAGATGCTGTTAAATAAAATTCAAGGTGTTTACTCATAAGAGTCTAAAGCTTGATTATACTTTTGATTATAGTTGAGAAAATTATATTCAATTGAGTGCTTATCATTAATGAAATTCTAGATTTTTCTAAACCATAATGTGAGTGTTTCTCTAGGATCTGATGTATTTTTGATTTTCTAATATAAGATACATACATTGAAATACATGCACAACTATTTCAATGTAGTTTTGAATACTAATAACAAATATTCCAGTTTAACATTTTAACGGTACTAATTTAACAGTAACAGTACCAGCTTAACAGTAACAGTTTAACAGTAATAAGGACTGATAAAAGTATTTTAACAGATTTTTATAGAAAATAATGCAAATGTAAGAACAATGTGAAAAAAATTATTACTAATAACTTCTTAGGGTTTAATAATGATTCTGGTATTTTTTTACACTTCAAGATATTTTATAACTGTAGTAAATCAGGGTGATTATAATTTTAGAAGCAAAATATACTTTTAGAATTCTAGGATATTTTGATTTATTTTAAAGACTTCAAGATTTCTGAAGAAAATATATGTATCTTTTAAAGAACATGCATTTAATAAAAACTTGAGTTATTTTGTTGAAAGCAATATGCTTCAGTGTTACATCGTAGAATGCTTTTTAATTTGTTGCTGTACACTCCTTTTTACTTTTTACTTTTACTTCAGGGAAAGGCAGGGAGGCATTAGAAAGTGGAAGAATGGAGTAAATGTCTTAAAATTTCACAGTGTTTTGCTGAAGGATTTAATATTTTAAAATAAGTATTTAATTTTAAATTGTTTCACATTCATAAAAGTAGCAATCGATGCGTATTTCACTGATCATACAATAATAATGGCTTATAAACCCATAATTGAAAAAACTAGGAAGGACTGTAAATAATTTCTCATAATACACTTATGTTTTCAAAATTTTCTAATTAAAACTTGCACATAAAAACCTAACATGCAGATTAAAACCTAAATTATAAATATAATTTATAAAAAATATTTTTTCATCTGTCTATATGAAAATATTTCTCTAGGTGCTCCCAAGTAGAGTACAAATTTCTAATGTCAAATATTTTTTAGTATATTAAATTATTTTTAATTATCTAAACACTGTAAGAGTGAAGTAACTTTTCTGAGGTTTCGTGTGAATGTTCTAAATGTTGCTGTGTCTCAACAGAGTATCATATGTAGTTTCAATTATTTTAAATATTTCTATAACGAAAAATAAACTTTTGATACTGATGTTAATGAAAATTAAGTTTATATTTAGTAACATATCATAATTTAAAATGATATCAATTAGAGAAACAATTTCTCTAAACATAAATCTTACAATTGTTTAATGTAAAGTAATTAAAACTATTCAGCACAAGGTAAAAATTTTAAAAAGTGATTATAAGCAATCTACTGGAATATTTCAGAGAGATTTACATGTATTTAAACAACATGGTATATACAGCCATAACCCAAAATGTTATGCCAGTTTTATATACTAAGGGACAGTTCTAGACATCTTGCTCACAAATTACTGAAATAAGGAAGCCCACATAATTGGTTCTGCTGGCACCAATCCTGTAATTTAAAAAATGAGATTTAAAATATAGCTAATATTATGGATGAGAGAAATGAGCCTGATGACTGAGGCTATTATTGAGTAAATGAACCATTTCAGTTTCTTAAAAGTCAGTACATCTGGTTCATTATTTACCCTACTTGAAATGTAAACCATTATAACTTAATATAATTGTTCTTTAAATATCCATGTTACACATACTGATTATGCTCCTTAAAATGCTCAGATTTATTTTAAATTGTCCTTTTAGATTAAAAAAAGAGACTAGTGTCATAACGATTTTTGGTGGGCACTAGGTATCAAACCCAGGGGCAATTTGCCACTGAGCTGTGTCCCCAATCTATTTATTTATTCATTCATTTATTTAGAGATAAGCTCTTGTTAAGTTATTCAAGCAGGACTCAAACACTTGGAACAGTTTTTTGCACATCTGTTGTCCATATCTATGTCTTCTTTCCAGAAATGTCTATTCAGGTCCCATGTTCATTTTTAAATCAGATTATTTATTTCCTTTCTATAAAGCTCAGTTCCCTGTATATTTTTGATATTAACGCATCATTAGATGTATGGCTTGGAAATACCTTTTCTCTTTCCATAGGCTATTTCTTAGCTGTTTATTATTCAATTGTTATGTAGAAACTTTTTATTTGGATCTACTCTCACTTATCTCTTGGTTTTGTTGCCTACAATTTGGGATTAAAACTAAAAATAATGATCACTATCTATATCAATGTCATGATACTTTTCCTCCGTATTTTCTTCCAGTCATACATTCAATACAGCCTGGGTCTATTTACACTTTTAATATGCAGTTGCTTGAATCCACAATTATAGAACCCATATATATGAAAACCCAACTGTACTTTTCATTTCAGTTTCATGTCTCATAACACCTATGCAGACAGCCTCTGCTTAATGTAGAATTTTACAAATAGTTTTGGTCAAATAACATCCTTTCTGCAGTACTATAATGGTAAAATAACATCAGAGGCACAAAATAAAAGCATACTTTAAAACAAATTTGGCAATATAATTGACACAATTATAATAAAATGTATTGAAATGTGATATATAGACTTAAATAAAAAGTACAAACACATTTCTCATGTTAAGATCAAACATAATAAAAATCATTATATTTTGTCAAGGTGCACTATAATATAGTTAAGTCAATTTTATTTTTGGTACTGGGGATCAGTTAAGTCAAATTTTAAGGAACACTAAAATCTGCTTTTTCTATAGCACAAATCCTAACTTCAAGTATACTTACCTGACAGAGAAAGTTTAAATGTAATATTTAGTTAATAAGAGGAGATAGTGACAGATCCCAGCACACAGGAGGCCTCCAGGTTTAGCTTGCAATGGCTCCCAGCCTAGAGGAGGATTCCAGGTCAGCATGCCACAGCTCACGGAAAGGAGAAGGCTTCCAGGTAGGTGTACCACAGCTCTCAGCACAGAGGAGGCCTCTGGGTTGGTGTGCCACAGCTCCTAGTACACAGGAGGCCTGTGAGTGAGCGTGCCATGGCTCCCAGCCTGGAGGAGGCTTTGGAGGAGGTATGCCACAGCTCCCAGCATGGAGGAGGTGAGCTGCATGGCAAACAGGAACATACACACACACAATCCGCCCCCCTCCCATTGAAATGAGAAGACACATAAATAAGCCTCAGAACCAGACTTTCAGATCAGCTACAACAACCCCAAAGGGAAATGGGATGGAACACTGATACTTATCCACCTGGACTCCCTGAACTCCCTGAACAGGCAATGAAAGAGGATCTGGAAAAAATGAAATCAGAAATAATTTCTCACATAACAGCAAAGATTGTACTCATAGTGCAAGACATGATTAATAAATCTAGAGAGGACACAGATAAAAAAAAATAGAGGAGCTGAGGAACATGATGGAATGTCAACATAGGAAACAAAATGAATCCATAAAACAGATGCAAACAGATATCCAGGAGATTAAAAACTCCAGTGAAATTCTAGGCAGCTGAATAAGCCAAAGTGAAGACAGAATTTCAGATACAGAAGATAAGATTGCAATTAGTACCAGGAAAAGAAAAAAAATCTTTAAAATTATAAGGGACCATGAGAAATCAATCCAGCAACTGCTAGGCAATGCAAAGAAAAATAACTTAAGAGTGATTGGAGTCAATGAAGAAAGAGGAGAGAGTGTAGATAACATAAAAAAACTGTTTACAGAAGAGATGGTAGAAAACTTCCCAAGGAGGGGAAAAGAACTTGACATACAGATAAGCAAGGCATATAGGACTCCAACTAGCCTTGATCAAAAAAAAATTCTACACATAGGCATATAATTGTTAAGATTCCAGAAACACAACAGAAGAGCAAAGTTCTACAGGCAGTTAGAGAAAAGAAACAAATCACATACAAAGGAAAGCCCATCAGAATCACAGCAGACTTCTCAAGGCAAGAAGAGCTTGGGGTGATGTGTTTCAACCCTTAAAGGAAAACAGCCTCCAACCCAGATTGATGTACCCTGCAAAACTATCTTTCAAAATTGATGGAGAAATAATATACTTTCATGACAAAGAGCACCTTAGGAACTTCATGTATACCAAACCAGCAGGCCAAAAAAATTTAGACAAAATCCTAGGAAAAGACAATGAGAATCACAACCCCAGAAAGCCCAGCACAATGAATCCTTTGGCCACGACAAGAAATTAAATGTAAAGGGGGGAGAATACAACAAAGAAATAGTCATGACAATGATAAGTCAATATATATCAGTTATAACCATCAATGTTAATGGTCTCAACTCACCAATCAAAAGAAAAAGACTGGCAGAATGAGTCAAAAAGCAAGACCCAACAATACGCTGCATACAAGAAACACACTTAATTCAAAAAAAAACTAATAGACTGAAAGTAAAAGGGTAGAAAATATACACGATGGGGCGGGAACCCTCAAAAAAAGCAGGAGTAGCTATCTTCTTTGCAGACCATGTGGATTTCAAACAACACTGATTAAGAGAGATACAGAAGGACACTATATCCTCATCTGCACATGGTCATTCTCAAAAATAGACCACATACTTGCTCATAGAGCATATTTAAGTAAGTGCAAAGGAATTGAAGTTATCCCCTGTATATTATCAGACCATAGTGTGATGAAATTGGAGATCAATAGCAAAAGACACTGCAAAAATTTCATAAACACATGGAAATTGAATAACATACTTCTGAATAACCAATGAGTCACAGAGAAATTAAAGAAGAAATCAGACAGTTCCTTCAAATAAATGAGAATGACAATACAACATATCAGAATCTATGGGACGCAATGAAAGCAGTCTTACAGGGAAATTCATAGCAGTGAATATTCATATTAGGAAAATAGAGTGAGTCCAGTTAAACAACCTGATGCTGAACCTCAAGCTTCTAGAAAAAGAAGACAAAACCAAAGGACAAACCCAAAGTTCGCACAAGGGAGGAAATTATAAAGATCAGAGCAGAAATCAATGCAGTAGAGATGAGAATGATACAAAAAAATCAATGAAGCCGAGTTGCTTCTTTGAAAGAATAAACAAAATTGACAAACCCTTATCCAAGTTGATCAGAAAAAGGAAAGAAAAGCCCCAAATCCATGCAATTAGGAATGAAAAGGGTGAAATTAAAACAGTCCCAGCAGAAATCCAGAGGATCATCAATACCTACTTCGAGAACCTATATGTCAATAAGATGGAAAACACAGGAGAAATGGACAGATTCGTAGACACATATGAATTACCAAAGTAGAATGAAGAAGCCCTAAAAATTCTAAACAACCCAATATCAATCAATGAAATTGAAAATGTAATTAAAAACTTACCAACCATGAAAAGCCCGAGTCCTGATGGCTTCACTGCTGAATTCGACAAGATATTTAGAGAGGAACTACTGCCCCTACGTTTAAACTCTCTAACGAAATTGAAAGGGAAGCAATACTCCCAAAATCATTCCTGGAAGCAAGCGTGACCTTGATCCCCAAGCAGAGAAAGACCCAAAAGAAAAGAAGAACTATAGGCCAATCTCACTAATGAACATAGATGCAAAAATCCTTAACAAGATACTCGCAAATAGAATGCAAAAGATCATCAAGAAGATCATACACCCTAGCCAAGTGGGATTCATCTCAGGGATGCAGGAAAGATTCAACATACACAAATCAATCAATGTAATACACTATATCAATAGAGCCAGGGAAAAGAAACCTATGATCATCACAATAGATTCAGAAAAAGCATTTGACAAAATCCAACATGTACTTATGATAAAAACCCTCCAAAAAATAGGCATAGATGATCTCTACCTCAATCTGATAAAAGGCATCTATGAAAAACCAACAGCCGATATCATACTAAATGGTCAAAAACTGAAGTCCTTCACACTAAAATCAGAAACAAGACAAGGATGTCCACTATCAGCACTCCAGTTCAATAAAGTTTTGGAAACATTAGCCAAAGCAAATAGACAAGAGAAAGAAAAGGAATAAAGACAGGAAATGAAGAAGCCAAATTGTCATTATCAGATGACATGGTTCTCTATACCAAAGACCCCAGGAACTCCACCAAAAGTCTTCTAGACTTAATAACCAAATTCAGTCAAGTAGCTGGTTACAAGATCAACACACAAAAATCAATAGCTTTCCTCTACATGAACAACAGACTCACTGAAAGAGAAATAGGGCAAACAATTCCTTTTACAATAGCATTCAAAAAACGGAAATACCTAGGAATCAACCTAACAAAAGAAATCAAAGACCTCTTCTCTGAAAACTATAGCACTTTGAAAAAAGGGAATGAAGGGGATATCAGAAAATGGAAAGACATCCCTTCCTCCTGGGTAGGAAAGATCAACTTAGTGAAAATGGCCATACTTCCAAAACTGCTATACAGATTCAATGCAATCCCAATTAAAATCCCAGCAGCATATTTCATGGGCCTTGAAGAAAACAATCCAAAAATTCATTTGGAACAAGAAGAGATCCAGAAGAGCAAAAGCAATCCTAGGTAACAGAGACATGGGAGGCGGTATTACAACCCCCAACTTGAAACTATACTACAAAGGTACTGTGATAAAAGCAGCATGGTCCTGAAAAAGAAACAGACCTGAGGACCAATGGAACAGATTAGAAGATGCAGAAACAACGCCAGACACACTCAGCCACCTCATCTTTGACAAAGAAGCCAAACACCCTCCCTGGAGGAAAGATAGTCTCTTTAATAAATGGTGCTGGAGAAACTGTCTTTCAACTTGCCAAAGACTAAAACTAGACCTATGTCTATCACCATGCACTAAACTAAAATCAAAATGGATTAAAGATCTAAATATTAAAACAGAACCACTGAACCAGTTGGAACAGAGGTTAGGTAGAACTGTTGAGGACATTGCGGTAGGAAAAGACTTTATGAACAGAACCTCAGTTGCCTCTGAACTAGAACAAACAATCAACAAGTGGGATCTCTTGTTACTGAAAAGCTTCTGCACAGCAAGAGAAACCACCAGCAGTGTGAAGAGACAAGCCACAATGTGGGAAGAAGTTTTTACCAGCAGTCCTTAAGACAAAGGTCTACTATCTCTAATCTAAAAAGAACTTAAAAAAATCAGACCTCCCAAATTTAAAGACCCAATTTAAAAATGGGCATCTGAAATGAACAGACATTTCTCACACAAAGAAGTAGAAATAGCAAATAAATACATGAAAAAATGTTCAACATCACTGGTCATTTGAGAGATGCAAATGAAAACAAAGCTGAGATTCCACCTCACTCCAGAAAGAATTTTTGCTATCATGAAATCAACCAATAACAAATGCTGGCAGGGTTGTGGGGAAAGAGGAACACTGCTCCACTGCTGGTGGGAGTGTAGACTGGTGCAACCACTGTGGAAATCACTATGCAGACACTTCAAAGAACTAGGACTGGAAGTCCCATTTGACCCAGCTATTCCCCTGCTCGGTATGTTCCCCAAAGAATTAAAAGAATCATACCACAGTGACATATGTGCACTCATGTTCATAGCAGCACAGTTTGTAATAGCTCAAACTTGGAAACAGCCCAAATCTCCATCAACTGGAGAATGGATCAAGAAAATGTGTTTTTATTTTAAATAAAATGGAGTACTACTCAGCCATAAAAAATGGGAAATTAGAGACATTTTTTGCTAAGTGGATGCACATTGAGGTGATACTCTTAAGTGAAATAAATAGGACATACATGTGTAAATATTGAATAGTTTCTCTAGTGTGAGAAACTGAAAGTGTAAATAAGGACTAAAAGGTAGAATAAATGATGTAAAATAGGAAGAAAAGCGGCAAAGGGAAAGGGGAAGTGAAAGGTAGGGAAAAGGAAAGGAGAAAATGGAATCAATATGAGAAAATGAGAAAAAGGAAACAAAGTCTTTGTAAATAGGGAGGAGTGGAGGGGTTGAAGGGAGGGCAGGGGAAGGGGGAAAAATAAGAACCAAGAGAGTATGTAAAGGTGCATATCTCCAGTGATGAATGTCATTATATTTTACACCTAAAATGTGCCAATAAAAGGTTATAAAAAAAGACAAAAGAACTGCCAAGAAGAAAATCCTTAGGGCTTACTTCTGTAGGATGGATCCCTTAATGACCAGCTCTTATTCCAAGTCTTCTTCATTAGCCATGAAAAGTAGCCTCTTTCCTGTGCTGTCCACTCCAATGAAGTCATGCTGCTCCACTGAATCACAAAAAAGAAACAAAATCCAACCAAGCCATTTGCCCCACCTGCATGACTAAGTCAGGGGACAAGGTACTCTTGGAACCAAATATGAGATTGAGATGTGGCAAAAGCCACCATGACTGCTATGCAATACATACCACAGTGTTTAAAACTTGAACAGTCAAAAAATTTTTATTGCTGTAAAGGATATTATCAGGTTAACTGGTAAAGTTTGAATAAGGTATATAGATTCATGTATTGTCGCAATATAATTTCTTGTTTAAGAGACCATTCTTTTTCAGGACTGTGGGATATACATTTAAAGGCAAATAAAATTGGTCTCAAAAAAATGAGGCAATAGTGATAACATATACCATTGATTATCAAATATACAAATTAAATTACTATAAAATTTGGCTTTTAAATGGTTTCTTTGAAAAAAATGTCTAGTCAAAATGTAGAGAATAAACATTTAAAAAAACATTCTTCAACAAAGGTAAAAGTTTCAAAGTAATATTAAGAAAAGAACCTTCCAGTTTCCCTTGAAACCTCCTCCGTGTCCATTTCTAGTACATGTAAAGTCTGTGCAGAAAAGTTTTGGCTCTCTATTCACAGAGATTTTCTATTTCTATTTTGTGTTGTATGAATGGGCAAACACATACACATCTTTATTATTTTATGTAAAATATCTTCAGTTTCACCTCTAAGCTAAGATACAACCAAGATAAATGAAAAGGTATCTTCATGAAGTTGATCATTATAACTGTCACTTTATCATATTAAAAATATTGACTATAAATACTTATCTTTAACAAACTGGTTAGCAGGGATTCCTTTTTTTACTTTACTCTTCTTATTTATCCAGGAAAATTTTAACAGTATACAAGGTTTATCTTTAAATGTAATTTTTTAATCTCTAATCTAGTTCTTTGCTTGATATCAGAGCCTGGAGTTTTCAAGATGTACTCGTAAGGTTTATAAATGTTACCATGCCCAATTATGTTGTTAGGAGAAAACCCCCATTTAACTGTATCCTCTCATCTCAAGGTAGTATTTTCAATATACTAAGATAAGTTTTTATCCATTGCCTTCCTCTTATTCTTTCCCTGCAAAGAAAAATATTTGTATAAATGTACTGTTTAGATAAAATATTTAACTTCCTTACTATGAGTCAGCATCTTCATCTGATTCATGTATTTGCATCAGTTCCCTGATTTGAAGTCAGGAACTGTATTCCTGGGAAGATCCTGGTGTTTTACAACTATGCCAGTCAATACTTGGTGACTATTTTCCCAGACCAATAATAAAATATTAACTATCCCAATAAATACAGAACGATGGACATTTTTTTTCAATTAGTACCAAGAGCTAATGAATTCCTATCTTTGTTTTTCAGTTGCTTCATTACAAACACGTTTTGTAGTGAGGCACTGAGGGTAAGAAACAGAGACTCTGTCACCAATTGGCACTACTTTGCCACATCTGAGTGAGCCACCTTAGAAGTGGACCTTTCAGACCTGCTTAAGGTGCAAGTCACTGTAGCCCCAGCTAGATGCTTGATCACATTATAAAAGACCCAAAGTCAGACCTATCTGGATAAGCCACTCTCAAATTTTTGGTCCTAAGAAACTGTGACATAAATATGCTTAATATAATTTGAAAACAGTTGTAATAACTTACTACTATTTTTACTCTTCTGAGAGTTATTAGTACCCTGTTGTAATATATACCTAATACATAATTGAAATAAATATTTTTTAAGAAACTAATTTATATGTGTGAAAAAAATAGTGGCTCATAAGATATTAAATGACAAGTAAAAAAATGCGTTGATCCTTAAGAGTTGGCAAACAAATCAATTGAGTGCTAAAATTGTACTACTTCACTGTTCAGAAAGTGTCCATCCTTTTCATAAGGAAGTAAAACTTAGGAAGTGTCTCACAGTTTCCTTGAGTTAGAAAGACTGAGTAGTCATTCAGGGAAGTCACAGTGGCTGGAGTTTTCAGGGGAGAGTAGCAAAGAGCCAAAGAAGAAATGTCTAGTAAGATAGGAAAAACCAGAAATGTCCAAATGTCTCCTCACACAGTATGCAACCCAGTGGAGACATGGATACATGTGTAAGAAATCCACCTGAGGCTAGAGAAAGAAGTACTTTAAATGATTAGAGGTAACTGTAGCTACACGCACGGAACCAGAGGAAAATCTTATACTTTATCATCCTTGCACAGAGTGCTAAAAAGGATTATATTTTTGTATTCATGAAAGCTTTGTTAGAATAAATATTGTACTTACAATGCAGAAAAACAAAATCCAAGAGAATTAAGTTGATTTTAATACCTTAACTACATTCCACAAAACTAGAAAGAATAATTTTCTGAGATGCAAGTTTTTAGCATACACAAAGGTAAAATTCTCATTATCTTGTATGCAATCAAAATTATTAGCCATTCAGAGGAGTGGGGATTCACAACCTTAATTCAGATAAAAGCACAAGCTAGCAACATTGATCAAAGAATAAGTGATAAAATAAGCAGAAAACCTAAATATATTTCCAAAATTAACACTTTAAGATAACTGAAATAAAGCAAACCAAAAAATGTTTTATTGAAGTTAAATCAACATTATTAAAAAAAAACAAAAGGTAAGACAAGAAAATACATTTATTTACCCAAAGAGCATATTTTAAGAAAAAGACTATTCTCAATATATATATATATTTTTTCAATATATATTTTCTTAATGTGCAAAATCATTTTTGTTGTTTATACATAATTTTACATGTTTGCAGTATGTAATGTTCGCATTCCTTGTGTGGAGTTTATACATGCACATGACACATCTTCATCCTTTTATCATGCCCATTCCCCCCTCCTCCTTCCATCTTTTGAAGGCCTACCCATCCGACAGCTATCTCCCTACTTCATATTATCTATATTTTAAAGGTTTCATCACCAACAGACATGCACCACAATAAGATGTAAGGAAGTCCTTTAAACAGAAGAAAATCATGCTAGATAAAAAATTGGATCTACACATATAGTGACGAATATTGTGAATGTCAATAGGGAAGGGTGGAGGGGGTGAAGTGTGCACAGGTAATGGGGGGAAAAATAAGAACTAAGGTACATCATGTTCAGGTACAAACACCCAGCGATAAATATAAATGTATTGTATACCTAAAATGTACCAATAAATATATAAATTAAAAATAGTAAAAAAATAGTATAAATAATTTTGTTTCTTATTCTTCATTCATGGTTTATATTAAAAACATTAATGGCACTTTTGGCATTCATTGGTAATAACTATATTTTTATGAAAGAAAATATCACATCCTAACTCTCATAACTAGTGAATATGTCACATAATAAGGCAAAAAGGGGATTGTATATTTGATTGAACTAAGGATTTGCAAAAGTGGAGAAATAACATGAATTATCAAATTATATTTAATGTAATCACAAGTTAATTTAAGAGACTGAAATGTCTGTGTCAGAGAGAGGGATGCAGGAAAGGAAGCAGAGGGGAAAAAGGACAACTTGAAGTGACTTTGACCATGGTTTTGAAAATCATGAAGGGACCAGGAGGAAAGGAGGGTGAGTTAGCTCTAGAAAGCAGAAAAGAAATGACAAGATTCCACCAGAGCCTCCAGAAAGAAGGCAGCCCCAGAAATAACTTGTTCACAATATTTTAACTTCCTGAATATCAGATGATAAATTTGGTTTATTTAAAACCTCTATAGTTCTGATAATTTGCTATAGCAACAGGGGAACTTTAACACACCTATCAATAATCACAATATTGCAAGTAATGTGAAAAATCTCAAATAAAGGCATATATTTTAGATTTGATAAGCAAGCAAGACTGAAAACCTACTTGCTCCCTAAAAATTAATGCATGACACAAATATAATAAACATATAATGATGAAAAAGTCATATAATGAAAATAAAGGAAAAAAACATTATAATGACTATATTTATATAAGAAAAGTTTATTGAGCAAAGATTGTAAAAAGCAAGTAACTTCACAATTGTAAGAGGAAAAATTCACCAGGAAGCAGCTGTGTGACCCAGATCTGCATGGCTGCCGGCAGATCCCAGCCAGGGCTCTGCCAGGACCCCAGAAGCTTGGGCACACCCCCTCAAGCCAAAGGTCTGCCCAGAAAAGAACTGCACAGGGGCACAAGCTTCAGGCAGAGGCCTACCACACCATTGGCCACAGCCAAGGGCCCACCTGGAAAAGAGCTACACAGGACCACAACCAACAGCCAGAGGCTCACCCTAATACCATTGATGAGTGTTTGGAGACCCTCACCAAAGTCTGTGCAGACAACATCCCCTAGCCAAAGGCCCTCCCAGACAACAGCTACATAGTAACCCCAGTAAAAGGCACACCTAGATACCATCCAAAGTGTGCACAGGTCCCAGCCAGAAGCCCGTCCAGACAACAGGTGAGCTCAGGGATCCAGAAGGCCACCACTCTGAACCCAGGAATTGGTGTACTGGTGAGGAGCAGAGTAAAGTCTTCCCAGTGCCTTGCTGAGAATTCAAAACAACTGGGTGAGAAAAAAGTCGCCTCAACAAAGGCATACCAGGCTGCATCTGTTGAAATGAGAAGATATATAAATAAGTCTCAAAACCAGACTTCAAGATCACCTAAGGCAACCCCAAAGAAAAATGTGATGTAACTATCTCATACTCAACCACCCGGACTCCTTAAACCAGCAATGAAAGAGGACCTAGAAAAAATGAAATCAGAAATAATTTTTCAGATAACAGCAGAGATTGTGCCCACAGTACAGGACATGATTAATAAATCTAGAGTGGACACAGATAAAAAAAAATAGAGGATCTGAGGAACATGATGGAATCCCAACATAGGAAACAAATTGGATCCGTAAAACAGATGCAAACAGATTTCCACTGAAAATTCCACTGAAAGTTTAGACAGCAGAATGAGCCAACATGAGAACAGAATTTCACATATAGAAGATAAGATTGAAATTATTGACCAGGAAAAGAAAAATTTCTTTAAAAAAGTAAGGGACCACAAGAAATCCAGCAGAGAGGCAGGTCTGCCCACACACTCCCGAGGTTCTGAGTCGCGAAGAAGATGCCGAATCAGCCTGCTGCAGACAGGCAGGCACCTGGTTCCACACTACAAAGATGCAGAGGACACTAGATCACGAGACCAAGGTACTGAGTCCCGCTGCTCCTGGCCCAGAGGTAGGGGCTTCTGAGCCGCCGTCCCACTGCTCCTGGTCCAGAGGAAGGGGCTTCCCAGTCACCATCCCTCCTGCTGCTCCCAGCCCAGAGGAAAGAGCTTTTGGGCCACCTTCTGTCCCACTGCTCCTGGTCCAGAGGAAGGGGTTTCCAGGCCACTATCCCTCCCACCACTCCTGGCCCAGAGGTAGGGGCTTCTGAGCTGCCATCCCAATGCTCCTGGTCCAGAGGAAGGGGATTCCAAGCCACCATCCCTCCCACTGCTCCCAGCCCACAGGAAAGGGCTTTTGGGTCACCATCCCTACCACTGCTCCCTGCCCCTGTCTCACCTCTCCCGGCTCAGAGGAGTTAATCCGTGGAGGCACTAACAGCCCCCTGCCCTGGTTGAAATGAGAAAACCTGTAAATAAGTCTCAAAACCAGACTTCCAGATCACCTACAGCAACCCCAAAGGGAAATAAGATGGAACACTCTGATACTCAACCACCTGAACCCACTGAACTGGTAACAAAAGGGGATCTGGAAAAAATGAAATCAGAAATAATTTCTCACATAACAGGAGAAATTGTGGCCCTAGTGCAAGACATGATTAATAAATCTGGAGAGGAGCTCAGAAACATGATGGAATCACAACATAAGAAACAAATGGAATCCATAAAACAGATGCAAATAGATTTCCAGGACATGAAAAACTCCACTGAAAGTCTACACAGCAGAATGAACCAATGCGAGGACAGAATTTCAGATATAGAGGATAAGATTGCAATTAGTGAGGAGGAAAAGAAAAATTGCTTCAAAATTATAAGGAAACATGAGAAATCAATCCAGCAGCTGCTAGATGATGCAAAGAAGAATAACATAAGACTGATTGGGCTCAATGAAGAAACAGGAGAGAGTGGAGTGGAGATGACATAAAAAAATCTCTTCACAGAAATAATGGCAGAAAACTTCCCAAGCAAGGGAAAAGAGCTTGATATACAGATAAATAAGGCATATAGGACTCCAAATAGCCTTGATCAAAAGAAATCTACACATAGGCATATAATAGTTAAGATTCCAGAAACCCAGCAAAAGAACGAAATTCTACAACCAGGTAGAGAAAAGAAACAAATCACATGCAAAGGAAAGCCTATCAGAATCACAGCAGACTTTTCAAAGCAAACTCTCAAGGCAAGAAGAACTTGGCTAGGCGTATTTCAAGCACTAAAGGAAGACAGCCTCCAACCCAGATTGATGTACCCTGCAAAGCTATCTTTCAAAAGTGATGGAGAAATAAGATACTTTCATGACAAAGAGCACCTTAGGAACTTCGTGAATACCAAACCAGCACTCCAAAGAATTTGACACAATATTCTAGGAACAGACATTGAGGATCACAACCCCAGGAAGCAAAGCAGAATGAACCCATTTGGCATGACAAGAAATTAAATGTAAAGGGGGAGAACCCGCCCAAAAGAAAAAGTCATGGCAAGGACAAGTCAATACTTTTCAGTTATAGCCATCAATATTAATGGTCTCAATTCACCAATCAAAAGAAATAGACTGGCAGAATGGGTCAAGAAGCAAAATCCAACAATATGCTGCACACAAGAAACACACTTAATTCAAAAGGAAACTCATAGGCTGAAAGTTAAAGGGTGGAAAACAATACTCCATGTGACAGGAACCTGAAAAAAAGCAGGAGTAGCTATCCTCTTGGCAGATCAGGTAGATTTCAAACCAACACTGATTAAGAGAGATGAAGAAGGACACTGCATCCTTGAAAAGGGAAGAATCCAAGAGGAAGAGATGACAATCATAAATATCTATGCACCAAACACTAGGGCACCCAACTATATAAAGCAAATACTAATGGACATGAAAAGTCATATATGCACTAATACAATTGTAGTGGGGGACCTCAACACCCCACTGTCACAAATAGATAGATCAACTAGATTAAAAATAAGTAATGAAATGCTAGAACTCAATCAAACTCTTGAACAAATGAACTTAACAGATGTTTACAGAGTCTTCCACCCCACAAAATCAGAATAAACATTCTTCTCAGCTGCACATGGGTCATTCTCAAAAATAGTCCACATATTGACACATAGAACATGTTTAAGTAAGGGCAAAGGAATTGAAGTTATCCCCAGTATATTATCGGACCATGGTGAGATGAAATTGGAGATCCATAGCAAAAGAAACTCAAAAAATGTCATAAACACATGGAAATTGAACAATACAATTCGGAATAACCAATGAGTCACAAAGGAAATTAAAGAAGAAATCAGACAGTTCCTTCAATTAAATGACAATGACAATACAACATATCAGAATCTATGGGACACAATGAAAGCAGTCTTACGAGGGAAATTCATAGCAGTGAATACACATATTAGGAAAACAGAATGAGCTCAATTAAACAACCTCATGCTGAACCTCAAGCTTCTAGAAAAAGAAGAGCAGGACAACCCCAAAGGTCATACAAGGGAGAAAATTATAAAGATCAGAGGAGAAATCAATGAAATGAAGACTAAGAGAATGATACAAAAAAAATCAATGAAGCCAAGAATTGGTTCTTCAAAAGAATCAACATAATTGACAAACCCTTAGCCAACCTTATCAGAAAAAGGAAAGAAAAGGCCCAAATCCATGCAATTGGGAATGAAAAGGGTGAAATGACAACAGACCCAGCAGAAATAGAGAGGATCATCAATACCTACTTCCAGAACCTATATGCCAATAAGATGGACAACACAGAAGAAATGGACAGATTCCTAGATACATATGAATTACCAAAGTTGAACGAAGAAGACCTAAAAACTTTGAACAACCCAATATCAACCAATGAAATTGAAAATGTAATTAAAAACTTATCAACTAAGAAAAGCCCCGGCCCTGATGGTTTCACTGCTGAATTCAACAAGACATTTAGAGAGGAACTACTGCCACTACTGTTTAAACTCTTCAATGAAATTGAAAGGAAAGCAATACTCTCAAATTCATTCCTGGAAGCAAGCATGACCTTGATCCCCAAAGCAGAGAAAGACCTAACCGAAAAAGAGAACTATAGGCCAATCTCACTAATGAACATAGATGCAAAAATCTTCAATAAGATAATGGCAAACAGAATGCAGAAGATCATCAAGAAGATCATACACCTTGCTGAAGTGGGATTCATCCCAGGCATGCAGGGATGGTTCAATATATGCAAATCAATCAGTGTAATACACTATATCAATAGAGCCAAGGAAAAAAACCATATGATTATCTCCATAGACACAGAAAAAGCATTTCACAAAATCCAACATGCATCTATGATAAAAACCCTACAAAAAATTAGAATAGATGGTCTCTAGTTCAAACTGATAGAAGCCACTGATGAAAAACCAACAGTCAATACCATACTAAATGGTCAAAAACTGAAATTCTGCACACAAAAATCAGGAACAAGACAAGGATGTCCACTGTCACCACTCTTGTTCAATATAGTTCTGGAAACATTAGACAAGAGAAAGAAAAAAAAGAAATAAAGATAGGAAATGAAGTCAAATTGTCATTATTTGCAGATGACATGATACTCTATATAGAAGACCCCAACAACTCCAACAAAAGTCTGCTAGACTTAATAACCAAATTCAGTCAAGTAGCTGCTTACAAGGTCAACACACAAAAATCAATAGCTTTCCTCTACACCAACGACAGACTCACTGAGAGAGAAATAGGGCAAACAATTCCTTTCACAATAGCGTCCAAAAAACTGAAATACCTAGGAATAAACCTAACAAAAGAAATCAAAGACCTCTTCTCTGAAAACTATGGTACTCTGAAAAGAGAGATTGAAGATGATATCAGAAAATGGACAGACATCCCCTGCTCCTGGGTAGGAAGTATTAATGTAGTGAAAATTGCCATACTTTCAAAACTGCTATATCGATTTAATGCAATTCCAATTGAGATTCCAGAAGCATACTTCACGGATCTTGAGAAAGCAATCCAAACATTCATTTGGAACAAGAAAAGACCCAGATGAGCAAAAGCAATTCTAGGTAACAGAGCCATGGCAGAGGGTGTAACAATCCCCAACCTGCAACCATACTACAAAGCTACCGTGAGAAAAACAGCATAGTACTGGCAAAGAAACAGACTTGAGGACCAGTAGAACAGATTAGAAGATGCAGAAACAATGCCAGACACACTCAGCCATCTCATCTTTGATAAAGTGACCAAACACCCTCACTGGAGGAAAGATAGCCTCTTTAATGAATGGTGCTGGAAAAATTGGGCTTCAACTTGCCAAAGATCAAAACTAGACCTGTATTACACCATGCACTATACTACTACACCCTGCACTATACTAAAACTACACCATGCATTATACTAAAATCAAAATGGATTAAAGATGTAAATATAAAAATAGAAACTCTGAACCAGTTAGAACAGAATTTAGGTAGAACCCTTGAAGACATCAATGTAGGAAAAGATTTTATGAACAAAACCTCATTTGCCCATGAACTAGGACAAACAATCAACAAGTGGGATCTCTTCTTATTAAAAAGCTTCTGCACAGCAAGAGAAGCCACCAGCAGTGTGAAGAGACAACCCACAATGTGGGAAAAAATCTTCACCTGCTCTTCCTCAGACAAAGGTCTACTATCTCTAATCTACAAAGAACTTTAAACGATCAGACCTCCCAAATTTAGAGACCCAAACCAATAATGGGCATCTGAAATGAACAGAAATTTCTCAGACAAAGAAGTAGAAATAGCAAATAAATACATGAAAAAGTGTTCAACATCACTGGTCATTTGAAAGATGCAAATGAAAATAACTCAGAGATTCCACTTCACTCCAGAAAGAATGGCTGTTATCATGAAATCAACCAATAACAAATGCTGGTGGGGCTGTGGGGAAAGAGGAACACTGCTCCACTGCTGGTAGGAGTGCAGACTGGTACAAGCACTGTGAAAATCAGTATGGAGATACCTCAAAGAACTAGGACTGGAAGTCCCACTTGACCCTGCTATTGCACTGCTGAGGATTTCCCCCAAAGAATGAAAAGAATCATACCACAGTGATATATGTGCACCCATGTTCATAGCAGCACAGTTTGTAATAGCTAAAACTTGGAAACAGCCCAAATCCCCATCAACTGGAGACTGGATAAAGAAAATGTGTTTTTTTAATAAAATGGAGTACTACTCAGCCATAAAAGATGAGAAATTAGAGACATTTATAGCTAAGTGGATGCACATTGAGGTGATACTCTTAAGTGAAATAAATATGAGACACATGAATAATTCCGAATAGTTTCTCTGGTGTGAGAAACTGAATGTGTAAATAAGAACTAAATGTATAATAGGTAATGTGAAATAGGAAGAAAAGGGGCAAAGGGGAATGAAGTGGGAGGGCTAGAGGAAAGGATAGAAGGGAATGGGATTAATATGAGAAAATGGAAAAATAGAAACAAAATCTTTGTAAATAGGGAAGAATGGAGGGGTTGAAGGGAGGGCTGCGCAAGGGTGAAAAATAAGAACCAAGAGAGACTATGTAAAGGTGCAAATTTCCAATGATGAATGTCATTATATTGTATACCTAAAATGTACCAATGATTAGGATGAATAATCGAAAATGTAAAATAGGAAGAAAAGGTCCAAAGGGGTAGGGGTAGTGGGAGGGGCAGGGGAAAGGAAAGAAAGGAAAGGAAAAATGATGAGAAATGGAAAAAATGGAAATAAGGTCTTTGTAAATAGGGAAGGGTGGAGGGCATGATGGGAGGGCTAGGAATGGGGACAAAATAAGAACCAAGTTGTATTATGTAAAGGTACAATTCCCAATGAGAAATGTAATTGTGCTGTATAGCTACAATGTATCAATAAAAGAATTTAATAAAAAAACAAACAAAATCAATCCAGCAGCTGCTAGACGATGCAAAGAAGAATAACAGAAGACTAATTGGAGTCAGTAAAGAAAAGGAGGGACTAGAGATGACCAAAAAAATCTGTTCACAGAAGTCATGGCAGAAGACTTCCCAAATAGGGGAAAAGAACTTGACATACAAATAAATGAGGTATATAGGACTCCAACTAGACTTGATCAAAAAAACTCTACACATAGGCATATAATAGTTAAGATTCCAGAAACCCAGCAAAAGAACGAAATTCTACAACCAGGTAGAGAAAAGAAACAAATCACATGCAAAGGAAAGCCTATCAGAATCACAGCAGACTTTTCAAAGCAAACTCTCAAGGCAAGAAGAACTTGGCTAGGCGTATTTCAAGCACTAAAGGAAGACAGCCTCCAACCCAGATTGATGTACCCTGCAAAACTATCTTTCAAAATTGATGGAGAAATAAGATACTTTCATGACAAAAGGCACTTTTTTTCATCTTCACTGTGTTTTAACAAAGCAGGAGAAAACTGGGCAAGATAATCTTGATGTTATTTTCTGTTTTACCACGTATATTTGCAACTAATCTTTATGATGTTTTTCTTGGTTTTATTTTGAATGTTTAGAATACACCTCTGTGTACAAGTAAATGCAATTTAAGACAATTACGTAATTAAAAAATTTAAAATGTCATTCAGTAATGTGTAGGTATACTACTGTTGTACCTCAATTATTGCTGAGTTTTTCCAGATAAATTCCTCATAAATTGAAGATACCAGCATACTAAAATGACTTTAATACATCTAAGCTACTGAAACAATAGTTTATGAACACAAAATGCTGCAGAGAATCTGTTTTTTTTTTTTTTTTTTCCTATGTGATCATGTAGCTTACTGGGAGCTCTGGCTCCTTCACAGGAAATATGCCTTACCTTCCTTCTTGGCTGTCACACCAATAATTGTCACTATTTTCAATTATAACCCATCTGACAATACGTTGCATCAAAGAAAGGAAGGGAGATTAAGCCTAAAGAATCAAGAATTCTGAAACTATTCTGGCACAAGTTATGGGAATATGACTAGAATATATTTTGAGATTTCTTGATCAAATTGCCTAGAGTATAAGACCTGATAAGTAAGAATTCTCTGACTCCGAGGTCCTTTCCTGGTACACATGGCATAACATTACAATGAGGAGCTTATCAGTATTTGGGGCAAATGGCTGCAAGTCATAGGAGAAGCTTAGAACATGAGGTGCCCATGTCATGTGAAATTACATATCTGAATTTCTATAGATGATGGAGAAAGAAAGGCTTTTTTTTTAAAGTTCAGAGAAATAGTCATGATGCAATAAAGGTACTTGAGACTACAAGGCTCACAATATAGTAAGGTATATGAGAGGGGTTAAAAGGTAAACCCAATTAAACAACCTGATGTTAAACTTCAAGCTTCTAGAAAAAGAAGAGCAAGACAAACCCAAAGCTCATACAAGGGAGGAAATTATAAAGATCAGAGCAGAAATCAATGCAATAGAGAATAAGAGAATGAAACAAAAAAATCAATGAAGCTAAGAGTTGGTTCTTCAAAAGAATAAACAAAATTGACAAATCCTTAGCCAACCTGATCAGAAAAAGGAAATAAAAGGCCCAAATCCATGCAATTAAGAATGAAATTACAATGGATCCAGCAGAAATCCAGAGGATCATCAATACCAGCTTTGTGAACCTATATGCCAATAAGATGGAAAACACAGAAGAAATGGACAGATTCCTAGATAGACATGAATTGAAAAAGTTGAACAAGGAAGACCAAAGATTTCTAAACAACCCAATATCAATCAATGAAATTGAAAATGTAACTAAAAACTTACCAACTAAGAAAAGCCTGGGTCCTGATGGCTTCACTGCTGAATTCTACAAGACATTTAGAGAGTGACTACTGCCACTACTGTTTAAACTCTTCAATGAAATTGAAAGGGAAGCAATACTCCCAAATTCATTCCTGGAAGCAACCATCACTTTGATTCCCAAAGCAGCGAAAGACCCAACCAAAAAAGAGAAATATAGGCCAATCTCACTAATGAACATAGATGCAAAAATCCATAATAACACATTGGCAAATACAATGCAGAAGATCATCAAGAAGATCATAAACCCTGACCAAGTGGGATTCATCCCAGGGATTCAGGGATGGTTTAACATAAGCAAATCAATCAATGCAATAAACTATATTAATAGAGCCAAGGACAACAACCATATGATCATCGCTATAGATGTAGAAAAAGCATTTCACAAAATCCGACAGGCATTTATGATAAAAACTCTCCAAAAAATTGGAATAGATGGTCTCTACCTCAATCTGATAAAAGCCATCTAAAAAAACCCAAACATTCAATATCATACTAAATGGTCAAAAACTGAAATGTTTCACACTAAAATCAGGATCAAGATAAGGCTGTCCACTATCACCACTCCTGTTCAATATAGTTTTTGAAAGCAATAAAGTTTTAGCCAAAGCAATTAGGCAAGAAAAACAAATAAAGATAGGAAATGAAGAAGTTAAATTGTCATTATTTGCAGGTGACATGATACTCTACATAGAAGACCTCCAAGAAGTCCACCAAAAGTCTTCTAGACTTAATAACCAAATTCAGTAAAGTAGCTAGATACAAGGTCAACACACATAAATCAATAGGTTTTCTGCACATGAAAAACAGACTCACTGAGAGAGAAATGAGTCGATCAATTTCTTTCACAATAGGATCCGAAAATTGAAATACCTAGGAATCAACCTAACAAAAGAAATCAAAAACCTCCACTCTGAAAACTATAGCACTCTGAAAAAAGAGATTGAAGAGGATATTATGGAAAGATCCCTTTGTCCTGGGTAGGAAGAACAAACATACATAAAATGGCCATACTTCCAAAATTGCTTTATAGATTCAATGCAATCTCAATTGAAATCCAAGCAGCATACTTCACAGACCTGGAGAAAACAATTCAAAAATTCATTTGAAACAAAAAGATACTGAGAAGAGCAAAAGCAATTCTAGGTAACAGAGACTTGGCAGGGGTTATCACAATCCCCAATTTGAAACTATACTACAAAGCTATTGTGATAAAAAGAGCATGGCACTGGCAAAGAAACAGACCTGAGGAGCAGTGAAACAGTTTAGAAGGTGCAGAAACAACTCTAGACATACTCAGCCACCTCATCTTTGACAAAGGAGTCAAACACCCTCACTGGAGGAAAGATAGCCTCTTTAATAAATGGTACTGGAAAGATTGGGTTTCAACTTGCTAAAGATTAAAACTAGGAGCTGGTGAATTAGCTCAGTGGTTCCAGTGCCTGTCTAGCAAGTGCAAGGTCCCAAATTCAATCCCTGGTACAAAGAAAAAGATTAAAATTATATATACATCTCTTACCATGCACTAAACTAAAATCAAAATGGATTAAAGATATAAATATTAAAGTAGAAACACTAAACCAGCTGGAAGAGAGATTAGGGAGAATTATTGAAGACACTGGTGTAGAAACAAAACCTCAGTTGCCTGTGAACTAGCAAAAATAATAAATGGGGTCCCTTCTTATGTAAAAGCTTCTGCATAGCAAGACAAACCAGCATTGTGAAGATACAACTCAGAATGTGGGAAAAAAATTTCACCAGCTGTACCTCAGAGACAGGCCTACTATCTAGAATCTATAAAGAACTTAAAAACATCAGACCTCCCAAATTTAAAGACCCAATCCAAAAATGGCCATCTGAAATCAATAGACATTTCACAGACAAAGAAGTAGAAACAGCAAATAAACCTATGAAAAAATGTTCAACATCACTGGACATTCGAGAGATGCGAATGAAAACAACACTGTGATTCCACCTCACCCCAGAAAGAATGGCTGCGCTCATGAAATCAACCAATAACAAATGCTGGTGGGGCTGTGAACGAGGAACCCTACTCCACTGGTGATGGGAGTGTAGACTGGTGTAACCACTGTGGAAATCACTATGGAGATACCTCAAAGAAGTAGGATTGGAAGTCCCATGTGACCCAGCTATTCCTCTGCTGGGTATCTTCTCCAAAGAATTAAAAGTATCATACCACAGTGATATATGTCAAGCCATGTTCATAGCAGCACCCATCGTGGTAGCTAAAACTTGGAAGCAACCCAATTGCCCATCAACTGCAGACTGGATAATGAAAATGTGGCTTTTTTGTAAAATAGAGTATTACTCAGCTGTAAAGAATGAGAAACTAGAGACATTTATAGCTAAATGGATGCACATTGAGGCAATACCCTTAAGTGAAATAAAGAGGACACACATTTGTAAATACCTAATAATTTCTCTAGTATGAGCACATGAAAGTGTAAATAAGGACTAAAAGATATAATGGATAATGTGAAATAGGAAGAAAAGTTGCAAAGAGTAGGGCATAGTGGGAGGGGCATGGGAAAAGAAAGAAGGGAATGTAATTAATATGAAAAAAATAAAAAATGGAAGCAAAGTCATTGTAGATAGGGAGGGATGTAGGGGTTGAAGGGAGGCAGGGGAATGGGGAAAATTAAGAACCAAGATGGATTATATAAAGGTGCAAATTTCCAATGATGAATGTCATTATGTTGTATACCTTAAATGTCCCAATAAAATTAAATTTAAAAAGGAAAAATTCAAAATAATACATAAGATTTATACATATTCATCAATTTACTATTGGAGGTCAAAATAAATTATGTAAAAATTGTTTGATCTATGAAGAGAAATACACAAATTCAAAATTAAAACCAGGGATTTTAAACACCCAGTTTCTACAGAAAAATTAGAAACAATTAGGAAAAAGTCAAAATTTTGAACAATACTATCAAACAACTTGATCTAATTAACTTTTTCTGTTAACACCATCAGACAAAAACACTTTGTAAGTTTACAATTAACATTTATTTAGTGGTAAAACAGATTCTATGCCATAAAACAAGTGTCACTAAATTGAAAAGTACTCAAATAATACACAGTAGGTTCACTATTAACAGTGTAATTCAATTTAAACAAAACCTTAGCAATATCTGGAAATTTTACAAATATTTGGAAACTAGATTATAGCCTTCTAAACAATACCAGGATCTAGAAAGAAATTAAATGGGAAACTAATATGTTCTTTGAATTCTATGCATCAAAATTATGGAAATAAATGACACAGTACTTAAAGGAAAATTTATAGGACTGATCATTAAAAAAGAAGAAAATTCTTAAATTGTTAACCTAAGTTCATGAATAATGTCCTAAAAAAATAAAATGAAATTTAGCTCAAATGTGAAAGAATAAGAAAATAGTAGCATCAGTGATTTATACAATCAAAATCAGGAAAAATAGAGAAATCCATGACATCAAACAATCAAAGTTTATTTTTTTATCTGCTGCTTAGTATATGAATAGGAAAGGGTAAAGGGGGAAGAAAGGAGAGAGAAGAGCATCTTTGGTCAGAACCTTGTCTGCCTTAGTCACTTATTCGCAGTTATTTTAGAGCAGTGAATGACACATAGGAGAAACTGAGTACATATTTACTGAATAAGGGAATAAGTATTTCATTGACTATTTCCCAAGAACAACATTTTTCTGATAAATAGCTGGAGACAATAAAGAGAAGGCATCCTGTGTCCCAGCTGCGTTATTGTGGAAAGATATGACTTTGCAAAAAAAAAAAATCCTCTGTATATTTTTAAAGTGTAAAATACATCATTTTGTTAAATTTCACATCCACTGTTGCTTGGTGCAAGCACAGAGAACATGTAGAACCAAATGAAAGCTATTCCTAAGCACGCACCACAGAATATGTAAGTATTCTGCATCAGTGCCACCTCCCCAAGTTTAGTAATTTATCAAGCAAGCAATAAATGCATTCAGATGTAGTTTTAAATTTAATGTTTTCTTTGTGTTCATCTCATTTGGCTTTCACTCTATGAATGTGTCTAATGAAATGCTATTTCTTACATAAGGCACGCACACATAAAAATGCGTACTAATCCTCAGAAAATATACTATTTCAATAAGATTTTAAAACAGAAACTCTTACTCTGTCATTTAAGTCTTTGTACTTCTTAATAATAACTATACATATAATTTCTAAGAGGTAATTATTTAAATTATTCAATTTTTGTGTTTGTTAATCAAGGCTAGTAATTATCATATCCACAAATCTCTACCATTTTTGTGTTATCTGAACAAAACCTAAATATCCATTTGTTCAAATAAATACAACATTTTAAAATAAATATTGTCTTTAAAAGTTGTTTATGTAACATAGAATATTAATTACTACATTGTCTATAAAAATGTATCTTGCCATTCCATATAAACACTAACCTGCCATTTTCCCTCTAGTCATATCTACATTAATGTCTTTTTTTATGTGAAAGTGCTAAACTATTCAAGTAAGTAAAGTGCACATCAGTTATGAAAACAACTGATTCACAGTTTTATTAATAATTTCATGTTTCAAACATAACACAAATATCATACTGCTATTTTCTGACAATACTCTAAGAAATAGGAAATTATATTTTCTTAAGCACTATTCAGTTCTACTAGGCTGTAGTGCATCATTTAATTATCATTGAAAACACATTTTGTATCTTAAATACAATTTTAATTATTCATTAAAATTGAGATGAATCAAAGGAATCACTTGTTTGCAAGTACAGTTTTATTTCATTTCTTATCCTTCAATATCCTATGATAGCCAGTCTAATTTCCTGTATGAGCTAAATTATTTTTATAATTATAAGGTTCTGATTTGTTATTATTAAGAGTCTCTGAGATAGGAATAGATTGTTTTTATTGGCTGGACTGAAATAACATTACCTCATGCCAATGTATTTTTATTCTTAAGTTGTACCTTAAAAAATTTCTACCTTACCACTGCAAAATTTTTTTAAAAAGTCACTTCTGTTGGAAGACTTAAGGAAAGACTTAAGTCTTAAGGAAAGACTAACATTTCAATACTTTATAGGAAGCAGAAAACATAAGGTAGTTAAATTTCAATTAGGAATAATAAAGTGTTTCAAATAGTAGTGATTTGTTACTACGTTCCCTTACTTTTTCCCTAAAAGAGTTCTAGAGAAGTCCTGGAAATACCTACGAGATGATATCATTTTAATGTGGATAGATTTTATTCAATATCCTTAGGAAAGCAGTATGATCTACTTTATAGATATAAGAATTATAGAAATTAAAACTTTCAAAAGAAAACCTTTCTTGATAAATTTTGGGATATTATTGAGCCTCTCAAATATTAGTGAATACATAAAAGAGGTTAAATAAGTTGGATGACAGTTGGGAAGCATGTTTCTACTTAGAGCTCTAAAAAAGTTATTTCCAAGAAATTATTGAAAAACTGAACGCTGGTCTGAAAGATGTTCAATACAGTATTATTTACAGTATTACTACGCAATAGCTTGTAAATTTCTAATACTATGAAGTTGTTAACTATGATGAATAGTATAATGGGGAAATAAAAATATTACAATTATATTTGATAAGAATATTCATCAAGGGCCAGGGATTTAGCTCAGTGGTTCCGCCACCTGCCTCGCAAGCGCAAGGACCCAAGTTCTATCCCCAGCACCAAAAAAAAAAAAGAATATTCATCAAAGTGAAAAATTAATGCTTAAAGACTAAATTACAGCTTTTTAAATATGAAGAAAATTAATTTTATAGAAAAATATGCATATCATTTTTATTTATACCTATGCATAAATCTGTAAATATTATAACAATAGAATGATTAATTAATGAGAATATAAGAAATATTTGGTATACACCTGAATTAGAAAATCCAATAACATACACAATGTACAACCAGAAAAAAGATGAATAAAGTTTTAACTGCATTATTATTTGCATTATTATTTAATTCTTTTATAATTGAATGTTATCATGAAAATATGTAAGAAAGGTTAATTAGTTTAAGAAATCAAATAGATATCCAGAAAATTTAAAGTCATAGATATATTTTGAATTCAGAAGAAGAAACATATTGTAATGGATTAACAATATCATAAATAATCAAGTACTTCAACCATTCTTTGGCAAACTGTAAATATAAAGCTGTCATTTATCTAGTTGATCTGTATAATGTCTGTATTAAACTAAAAATCTTTTTTGGAGGGGATTTTTATATATAGATTAATCAATTTTATGTTTATTTTAATAGTATGAGTAGGAAGTAAGTACTAAGCTGCTTTTGGGTAGAGTGTACTACATGTGCTTTACAATAAGGGAATCTCATATGATTTCTTTCGTCATCTCCAGAAGACATGGGAGGCGCTATAAATAAAGTCATCATTTTATGTGGCAATTTAAAGAAAATGTATTTACATACAATGGAGTATTACTCTGCCATAAAGAAGGATAACTTGAGTCATTTGGAGGAGAATGTATCCACTTTGAGACCATTATGTTAAGTGAAATACATTGGACACACAGCTTAAATATTGCACAGTTCCCCTTATATGAGAAGTCCAAAATATAAGTAAAGAAGAAAATAAGAGATAGATGACAGGAGGTAGGGAATGAGGTTAAAAGAATGGAGGGAAGAGAATGAAGGAGATGAAAAAGAACTAAGCTGTGTTATGTATGAGCACGAACTCTCCACAAGGAATTCAATTATTATGTACTGCAAACATGTATGAATAAAAAAATTTAAAAGAAGCAAAAGAAAGTGAAAACCAAAGAAAAATGATTCTCAATGTTTCCAGAATATTTTTTATTCTAATTTCTGACTGAATATGTACATCAACAAATTAATGTTTATCAAGGAAAACCCTTTAGTATAGTGCCAATTTCATAATTGTATCTTGTTATTTATTTTTGATAATCTATTTAATCCACTTTAAATGAGTGCTCACTGAAAAAACATAATATCTCATACCTCCTTTTCTGCTTTTTCATTTATTTCATGAAATAATTTGATCAATTTATACCTGTTCTCAGAGCCATAGGCTTAGTTTCAATTCTCAAAATATTTATAATTTAGCACCATTTATCTTTGTAGTTAAATAATAATCCACCTTTATTAGAAGGATTTTAGCATTTAAAAGACAGTGATTATATCAAAGATTTAATATGATGTTTTAAGTACAATATACACTTAACATTTTTTATTTCTATGCTGGAACAAATAGAATAATTTGGCTCATTTTAATACATAGTGTGACATTTTCTTCATAATAATTTAACCCCTTTAGAATACTTTTATTTTACAAATCACTCAAAGTAGCCTAGATATTAAGTGATTGGGGAAAAATCAATAAGAAAAAGTAGTAACTCAGTTTTTTTACTCATGTGTCAACTGAATCATTGTCATGATTGAATTACAGTATTTTTACTTATAGTATGACTAAATGAATTAGAATTGTAAATCTCATATGTAATTCTTTAACCTATTTTGAATTCAGTTTTGTAGCTGATGAGAGAGAGGTGTTTAGTTTCATTTTCCTGCATCTGAAAATCCAATTTTCCCAGCACCATTTATTGAAAAGATTATCCATTCTCTAATGGGTGTTCTTTGCACATTTTCTGAAGATCAATTGGCTATATGTGTGGGTTTACTGCTAGGCTTGGCATCCTTTTGGGTTGATCTATCAGTGTGTCTGTTATGTCAATGCCATGCTCTTTTGATGACTTAGTGTTTTGTGCTATCACTAAGATAACTCTATTTCTCCTAAAGAAGTGGGAAAAAATCAAAGGGAGAAAATAAATGAGAAAACAGCAAAAGAGTCTAAATATATCATTAAATTAAGATAAGTTTATTTCACATCCTTTTTGGCTTACTAAAACATTAAATGTAATGGTCTGTAAGACTTGCCTTTGATGTTACAGATTCCTTACTTGTGTTTCTAGAAAACCTTTTACCATTAGTCTCCTTCGATTATTATTTGTATAAGTTCTTTTGGAGCACTTTCAGTTGAGACAGGTCTCTTGTGGTCAATTCACAAGATGAATATCTTATCCAAATTTAAGGGAGATATAAAGACTGATGATACTCTGCACTTGCTTCAAGTATGGCATGGATTTCTACTCACATAGTAAGATTTTATACAATGAGCATGTCTAGTTCCCGACCAGGTTAAAAATGTAATCAGGTTAGAAATGGCGTGAGAGAGAAGGATGGAAGTGAATAGCATGACTTTCCTTGTGGTTAGTGAGTGAGGTTAGAATGAGAAGGCCAACACACAGGCCAAGTCATCTAATCTGAATTTCCCATCTCATCAAGAGAGAAGGGAGATTTAAACATGGGATTCCACATTGCCTGAATAT
This sequence comes from Heterocephalus glaber, assembly GCF_053883595.1. Lineage (NCBI taxonomy): Eukaryota > Metazoa > Chordata > Mammalia > Rodentia > Bathyergidae > Heterocephalus > Heterocephalus glaber. The sequence goes on from NW_028258138.1 coordinate 18,958,974, forward strand.
ATCTCATAGCTTGAATGGATGTTGCAACAGTTTATTTATTATATTGAAAGAAAATTATATGTTTGGCACTTACAAATATCTTCTTAAATTAGAACCCATGGATCCTCCTCTCTGGTGAAAATAGTTATTGTGGACACATAAAAAGAGAAATGCAGACTTCAAACATTAAAATGCATTAAACAACATCTATATAGAGAAGAAATGATTAACCTATGTATCTCTTCATTTAACAAATTTGTATGCTCTATAATTAAACCTGGAAATTATGAACAACACTTGATGGATTATTGCAAACTTAATGCTGTAACTTCATCCATTAAAGTCTCCATACCCAGTGTTATTAAAATCTTGACTCCATCCAATTCCATAAGCATCTGGTAAATATTTTGCAGTCATAGGTTTAGCAACTAATATTCTGTTCATTGCCTATTTCAACAGCTTCTCAACTACAAATTTTTCTTACCTTGAAAGTAACACAATATATCTTATACAGCTATAATTGGGCATCACAACATAGTTAATATTGTAGATTGTTTTTAAGGGCATGAGGTATGTCACATTTACATGTCGCTAAGAATACACTTTTGAAATTTCACTGATGACATCCTACTCTGCAGAGACACATTTTACATACTAATTCAGGACATGGAAGCATCCACAAAGGAGCTCACCAAAATGAATGGATCATTGCTTCAAACAAAGGAAAAGGCCCATCCTCTCAGTCAGTGAAATTTCTGGGTATTATTGAATTGGATAAGGGATGCTCTATCCCACATACTGTCAAGAAATCATAGTTGACACTGTCATCATTCACCATGTTATAGTAAATCCAACATCTTTTATGACTTTTATAGAAAAACACACTCTTTATTTATAAATTATACTTAAACTCATTTATATTTTTACCCAAATATTGTCCTACTTTGACTGAGATCTTTTACAGAAAAAAAAAAAAAAAAAAAGGACTCTGGAATCCACAAGAATTTCAAACAGGCACTTTTGCTAAATGGGCATTTTGCTTAGTGTCCTACAGAGGTGCATCACTGTAGAGGCTCCAGAAAGACCCAATGTGTCCAAGCAGTTTTAGAATGTCTATAATGGATGTAAGCAGTCTTTGCTCTCCTGTTGCAGAAACAACTGTTGCCTTGAATGTGCATCACATAGAATTTCCTAGAACAAGAGATATGGGCCCAGATACTATAAATCACTTCAAAGTATAAAATAAAAGAGTTGTATATGTTGCCCAGGTAGACAGTTTCTGTATGCAATCCCTTAAACTCACCCAATCATATCACAGGAAAATATGTACCACTATGCTACAACCAAAAATGATTAATATTTTCCATATTATCTACTTCACTACTCATTGTTAAATTATATCCAGAACCTTAAAACATTTTAATGGAGCTTATTAAATAGTATATATAATAGTTATGTTTAAAGATTAAGTACTAAAATGGCTCCGGATTAAATTCTTAAATATAAAATGACCCAAAATTATAGGGCACTCTTATTGCATTCATTATAAGTTAAAAATGTGATCCAAAATAGATTATTTGTTCTTTAAAAAAAAACCCTGCATTCTGTAGAGGTCAGGTAGTGAGGTGAAATCGCCACAGCAGGGTATTCAAATTTGAAATCTTTCAAAAGGTAATGTTTTTGTTCCCTATAATTAGGCAATTAATTCTACTGGCATTTACAGGCTGCATGTGGTGAGAAAAAAAGAGATAAAGAAAAGTAGTAAAATCAGATATTTCAATTTTACTTTAAAGGTCACTGAATTACATGACCTACCTCACGAGTATTTAACTTGAAATAAAGAAGTCAGGAAACAAATGAGCTGAGTAAATGAAGTTTTGAAGTTTGCTACTTTGTAACATAAAATATTTTCTTTTGTAGTACATTGGTATGTTTGAGTAAATGTATCTAATGCACTTAAATTATGAACCTCATAGCTGAGCATAACCTACCTTAAAAGTACTCAGAATACTTACATGAGCCTACAATGAACCACATCCACCTAGGATGAAGCTTATTTTACTGTAAAGTATTAAATTTTTCATGTAATTTATTGAATACTCTGAAAGTGAAAAACAAAGTTGTTATATGTACATGTTTTTGTATGATCACATATTGTAAATGTGAAAATGATATCATAAATTAGGGACAGTCTCTATTTAATTTTTTAAATAACATATTCAGCAACCAAACACTAATGAAATATTGAACATAGTATTAAAATTCCCATTTAATCAAGCTGGTTATTTTTATAGTTCAGTCTTCTACATTCTTATTTCTAGAATCTGGTTTGATTAGTTGATAAGACATTATTTATTTCATTTACAATGATAATTGATTGTTAAAATTTCCTTTCTAACTATATAAATATTATGCATATACTGTATTTTCATTTACATTTTGATGTGTTGAATATTATTAGGTCCATACAAGTTTAAATGTAATTTTGTCAGTTATATCTATTTACTCATCTATCTATATGTTAAAATACTATGTAACAAATTTGATAGGATAGATATAATAGAGAGAGAGAGGCACAAATTTCTCCTCAAGTATGTTAGAATGTAAAGCAACAAGCTATAAATTTAATGACCACAGGGATAACATGAACATGGAAGATTTTTACTTTTGTATTTGTTTTGTTTCTTTTTTTTAAGTGAAGAGTGGGGTCCAGGGATTTAACTCAGTAGTGCCGGTGAACAAGGTCCTTAGTTTGATTCCTGATACAAAAAAAAAAAGAGTAGGGTATTTTTTTCTTATTTACTTTAATAGTTATTTACAGTATATAATGATTACATTCACTGAAAAGAATTGGCATATGTAAATAACACCTTTCAATTACCTCCTATTCCCACTTTCTCCATCCCTTTTTAGTTTTCAAGCATCAGATTCATTTATTTATCTTACAAGATTTTTATAAAGTTAATTATTTTATATACAGATTGAAAACTAAACTAATAGGCCAAAGAACATACAAAACATGTAAAACAATTATACTAAGTCAAAATATGCTTTTAGATACTTTGTCCACAAGAGATTAAAATATCTTTTTTCTCCTTCCTATTCTCTCTCTGTCTATACATCTATAACCATATATATATATGTGTGTATATACATGGTTTTTCATATAACAGAAACCATGAGATAGCTTGTGTGTCTGAGTTACTTCACCTATCACTGGAGTCTCAAAATGCATCCATTTTCTTACAAATGACTCAAGCTTATTCTTTGTTGTGGTAGAGTAGAACTCCCTTGCATATAAATACCTGATTTGTATGAATTCATCTGTTGATGGACATATAGGCTATTTCCAAGATTTAGCTATTATAAATTACACTGCTGTATACATGAGTATGCATACATCACTGTGGTATGATGTCTTTAACTCTTTTGGGAAGATATTTAGAAGGAGAATAGATGCGTCAAATGGAATTTCTACTTTTAGTTTTTTGAGGAAACTTCATACTGATTTCCATTGTGGTTGTTCACATTCCCACCAACAATGAAAAAGGGTTCTTCTCTTCTCATAGCCCCACCAGCATTTATTATTGTTGATTTCTTCATAGAAGCCACTCTTTCTGGGGTGAGATGGAATCTCAGTGCGGTTTTTATTTTCATTTCTCAAATGGCCAGTATTGTTGAACATTTTTTCATGAATTTATTGACCTTTTCAATTTGTTTGATGTGTCTGTTCATTTCTGATGCCCATAGTTTCTCTGGGTCTTTAAATTTGAAAGGTCTAACTTTTTGAATTCTTTATATATTCTAGATATTAGGCCTTTGTCTGAGCAGTAGCTGGCAAAAAAAAAAAATCCCATTCTGTAAGTGGTCTGTTAGTAGTTTCCTTTGATGTGCAGAAGCTGTTTAATTTCATGTGATTCCATTAGTTGATTCTTGGTATTATTTCTTGTGCAAGCAAGGTTTTGTTGAGAAGGTTTCTGCCTACATCTCCGTCTTCAAGAGTTTTATCTATTACGGTATTCCAGCAGGTAAATTGTTTCTGTTATAATGTTTAGATCTTTGATACATTTTGATTTTAGCTTAGTGAATGGTGAGAGATGTAGTTGATGACGGACCTTTTAGACACCAAGGGGCCAAATTGCAATCCAAAACCCACTCACTCATTGCATTTCAATTAAACCTGAATGCTGCTGTTTTAGTTTAGAACAAACAACCATTACATGATCCTAGGGTTCTGGGCTGCTGGAATGACTTGGCTCATGTGCCATCAGAGAAGGCTCTGCCTGCCAGCTGCAGCACATGCCCCATAGGTTCAACACCATTGGTCTAGGTTCAACTTCAGCATGTGGGTAGCCAGTTTTCCCAGCACCATGTGTTAAAGAAGCTATCTTTACTCCAGGGAAGGAATTTTGCCCCTTTGTCAAAAATAACATAGGTGAGTGTGTCTTTAGTTGTTCTATATCTTTGATTGTGTTCTAATGATCCAGTAAGAGTTCACTTATGAGAATTTGTATTTTTGCCTATGTCATGCTGTTTTGATAGCTGTAGCATAACTTAGAAGTGCAGATTGTGATGCCCCCTGCCTTCCCTCACTGCCCAGAATTACTTTTGCTATTTTAGGTCTCTTCTGGTTCTATATGAATTTTAAGATTGCTTTTGGCATTTCTGTACTGTTATTGGTATTTTTATTGGGATTGCTTTAAAGTTATGTTTCAAGAATGAAAGAATACTTGATCAATTTCTGCAAATAAAGAAAATTGAGGACAGGAGTACAAATGCTGCCTTTAGAAATAACTAGCTTGAATGTATCCATTGTACATTAAGAGAAATGAATATGTGGTAATCCATCAATATTAACAATTTATTTTTTAAAAGAAATGTAATTTTTATATTTTATACTTCATTTGTTAAATATGAAGTAAAAAATATAAACTTTAAATAAAGAGAATGATATTTTGGGTGTTCAATTTGATTGGCTTTATAGCCACCTAGGGGATTAGTAAAATACACTTCTCAGGGTATCTGGGTGGGTCATGGAAATATGATTGTGGGTACTGTATCTAATCTCTAGTGAGTATCTAATCTCTTTGGGTACTGTATCTAATCATCTTGTCCCTTCCTCTTGTACTCTGTTCTCCTTGTCTACTTCTGGTCACCATGAACTCAACAGCTTTGTTTGACCATGAACTTCTACAGTGATGTCCTCTCAGTAGCTGAGTCTGGCTCAAATTCCCTGAATGCATGACCCAAATTGATCTTCTCCTTTATGTAGTGAGTGTTGAATATTTTGTTTCAATGACGAAAAGCTAATATTAATCTTAAGATCAAGAATAGAATGGTAGAAAATTGAGAGAGCATTTATTTGGATCTTTCATTAAAGATATCATATTACATTATGCTCCCGACTTATGAATGAGTTCTCTTCCAAGAGAGCATTTGTAAGTCGGATTCATTCATAAGTCCTACAAAGTGAGTCTTACATGAACCCTGTGAAATTTCACAACTTAAATGTTTGTAAGTCGGGGACTTAATCTATATTGATATATGAATACTCATGTTTATAGCAGTGCAACATATAATAGTTAAATGTTGAAAGTGGTCTACATTTCCATCAGCAGATGAATGGTTAAAGAAAATGTGATATTTATACAGGATGGAGTACGACCCTGACGTAAAGAACAGACTTGATTCATTTCTAGAGAAATAGATGCACCTTGAGACCATAATATTAACCAAAACAAATCACATACAGAAGTTTAAATATGGGATGGTTTCTCTTATGGGAGAAACTTAAAATATGGATAAATTAAAGAGTAAAATAAAAATAAATAATAGGAGATAAAAAGATAGTCTTTTGTATATGGAAAGGGAACTGAGATGGAGGGAAGGAGACCAAAGAGGTGGGAAGAGGACCTAAAAAGAATTAAGATGTATAATGTACATGTGTCAACTCCTCACAATGAATGTTCTCATGTACTGAAAACATGGAGCCATAAAATTTAAAAATTAGTAGCAAGATTAAAAACCATGAATTTGTAAGCATTATCATTTTGCACATTTTCTTATTTTTCATTTGTATTCAACATTTCAAATGTGGATGCAATATAGAAATAAAATTGGCAAGGGAGCAACAAAATAGAGAAAATTTGCAAAACTAGCTAGAATTCAGAATGAACAATCTAATTCTAAATGCATGAGAAAGCAAGGATGGTTATTCAGCTGAAATAAAGGAGTGTAAAGACTATTTCATGTAAAATGTTGGTATTTGATAGAATCATAATAAAATGATCAAAAGGGTAGAAAATTGATGGTCAAATGTTAGGAGATTTCAATATAATATTAAACAAGTTAAATTATTAAAACTAGTAGTAAGTCCGTGAAGTGTACAGAAATTTCAAAACATGAAATAAAATGAAATTAAATTACATTATCTTAAAATAATGAATTAGTCTAGACAAATGTATCTCAATGCATATGTGAAAGGAAGGTGTCTCTGGAATTTCAAATTTGCTGTTTTTTAAAAAATATTGAACTACTGAATTAGAAAAATAATTATAAATATGTATTGATGCCCTGATGTTAAAATCTTTAATTTCTTTCAGCTTTTCAGTTGTCACATTGTTTCAGTTTTGTTTTGTTTCATTATGTTTTTTATTGGAAGTCACATATTCTGTAACAGTTATGTAAATGGATTATCAGCATAGTAAATTAGTATAATCAGGAGGATGGAAATAATTCAGAATATAAAAAAATTTTAAAAAACTGTCTATTTTTCCCTAAGTAAAGAGGAATGTTTAAAAATCTATAGAAAATAGAGAGTAGAAACAGGTAAGAAGTGGCAAAGCCAAACCCTTAGCATTTTTGCAGGAGTTTAGTATGGCAGCAATTTAGCGCATATGGTAATGAATGCACTCTAATGTGGAAGGCAGACGATATTATGAGAAAGAATCAATGTATAGTTAATGAGGAAAGAATTAAAAATAGTTTAGAATATAGATTGCTTAAACAAACAAATAATACTGAGAGTTCTAAAAAGAGGAGAACTGACCATAAAACCAGGTAAGGATGGTTAGAACAGTAGTCTATGGAGTATAGAAGATGTCCAGAGGGCAAACCAATTGGTTGGTGAATAGATGTGTGGTTTTATTTGGCTGTTACATAATCATGTAAATTTAGACTGATTTAACTTCTGATAAATATCCATTGCAGAAAGAAGTGTATGTAGTCCCGGGGAAATATATATACACTGAATCAAGGCAGGGCTCCTGGTGACTTTGACAAAAGCCTGTTGCATAGTTTTGTTTCTTAGAATGCCATGAACATTTTCGCTTTTTACTAAGACATTGTTGTCTTACATTGTTTTGAATTCGTTTTCATTTATTATTTTCTCCCTAGGACTCTTAATGCATATGCATGCTGAGACTGATTTCAAATGGAATCAGATAAATCACCTGCAAAATTAGAATTGCACATCCTAATTTACAATAATTAATGTTACTTAGAGGTAATAGAGGATTATTAACTCTATTTTCAAATATAGAACAACAATGCTTACACTGACATTTTCCTTTACAGAAGTCTATTTGCTGGATGATAGACTTCCAGTCTAGTTAAAATTAGAGCCCATTTTTTATAGCCTTTGCTTATACAAGTGTACTTCTGTTAACTCCAGATTTTGATTTCCTCACGAGTTACTCTGTATAACTATTGTCACTATTAATATTTTTCTTTGAGGTGACAATTTTCTTCATGAGATTTAATTTTTCACTTTTGACTTTATATTTCTTTCAATTACATGACAAGGGTACCCTTTAGATAGGAGGAATTAGATAACTGACAGGAAAGCTGCATAAAGTTTATAAATATTCAACATGCATAAATTTGATTTCTGGCATCCATGCTTGGTGTGTTAGTACTTCCATGTGTATATTCCTTCTGCTTATTGAGAAAATAGGTTTTTGTTTTCCATGTCTTGGGAATAGAAAAAAAATTATATTTGTATATATATGCAATGGAATATAATGTGATATATATCACATTCCATATGCATGTATGTTAATATATTTAAATTATATACATATATCACATTTTCTTTATCTCCTCATACACTGATAGGCATTTATGCTGTTGTTGTTTGTTTCTTTGTTTTTGAGTCAGGTTCTAGCACACTTGCCTTGAACTTCACCCTCCTGCCACAGCTTCCCAAAATCTAAGATTGCAGATATGCACCCTCATGCCCAGTTTAGGTTGTTTTCATAACTTGACTATGGAGTATAATTTAAAATCTTTAAAACAATTGTGAAAGCTCAGGGCCTGGACATGTTATTTAATACTCATGGAAGATTATACATCATAAAACAATAGTAATGGAGAGATTAACAACTCTCATATTTTGCAACTAATTTAAAAAGCTTGAAATTCATTGTTGATATCAGTGAAATGATTATGATGGCCAAATTTTTACATTACAGAGATAGCACGTCATGTCCATACTTTTAAATGTCATTCATTTCTAAGCTTATATTAAAATTTAAAATAAGTGGGAGAAGAATTATTGCTATGATGTAGAATCCTCTAAAACTCATTGGTGTTGGTTTTAATTGCTAGAAGTTGTGACTGATCACCTCTCAACCCTGCACTGAACTTTCTCTAATAAAAAATTTGCAAATTTCACTTTGAAGTTCCTTTTCCAGATAACAATAGTTCCATTCTGTCAGTAGGACATAAGAAGGTGGACAAGAGAGTATCTTTCTAATTCTGGCTTCAACAACAAGGCAACTGATGACAGTTGCTGAAGTTTGCTTTGGAAGTAGCATTTGGATGGTTCTTGAGCCCAGCAGTTCAGAAGCATAATACCATTTTAGCACTTCCAGGTGTGAATGACACAGCATCTCTTCTGGATCACTAGACAGAATTCAGCAACTTTATATGAAGTATTATCCCTTCAACCCTGCAAGCTTTAAGTACTTCATAACTCCAAAATTCACAAATTATCCTGTTGCCCCTCCATTCTTCTGTATCTTCTCACATAAACTATTTTCTTCTTTAACTTATTTGTGACCTCACTGTAAAGATGACATTTAAGCAGATGACAAGAAGATGTGAGGAAAATTTAGAAGACCAAGTGAAAATGAAATGAGTCAAGTTAGTCCATGGGTCACTGAAAACGTGGAGGAACCAGCGTGGCTGCAGTATGCTGTGTGGAGAGAGGGAACAGGAAGATCAACTCATTGGGGGAAGGGATAACACAAAAATCAGACAGTGGACTGTGTAAGGATTTTGTCTTTTATTTCAGGAAAATGGCTATTTCTGAATTATGAGGAAAGAGTTTATATGAAAACACCACAATTTTGAGAGGATCTTTATCTAGATATTGTGATAAGGAAAGAATATAGGATATCATGTGAAGAAATAGAGAAACAAAATTTTCACAATACACATGAAACCAGATGTGGATCAAATTTCATGGTAGTAGTGATATTGGTCTAAAGAATTAATTGTTGGGAGGTAACAGAGACATGGCAGGGATATCACAATCCCCTACCTGCAAATATACTACAAAGATACTCTGATAAAAACAGGATGGTACTGGCAAAGAAACAGACCTGAGGACCAGTGGAACAGATTAGAAGATGCAGAAGCAACTCCAGACACACTCAGCCACCTCATCTTTGACAAAGGATCCAAACACCCTCACGGGAGGAAAGATAGCCTCTTTAATAAATGGTGCTGGAGAAATTAGCTCTCAACTTGCCAAAGATTAAAACTAGACCTGTATCTCTCACCATGCACTAAACTAAAACTGAAATTGATTAAATATCTAAATATTAAAATAGAAACACTGAACCAGTTGAAACAGAGGTTAGGTAGAACTCTTGAAGACATCAGTGTAGGAAAAGATTTTATGAACAAAACCTCAGTTGCCCATGAACTAGCACAAACAATCAACAAGTGGGATCTCTTCCTACTAAAAAGCTTCTGCACAGCAAGAGAAACCACCAGCAGTGTGAAGAGACAACCCACAATGTGGGAAAAAAATCTTCACCTACTTTTCTTCAGACAAAGGTCTACTATCTCGAATCTATAAAGAATTTAAAAAGATCAGACCTCCCAAATTTAAAGACCCAATCTGAAAATGGGCATCTGAAATGAACAGACATTTCTCAGACAAAGAAGTAGAAATAGCAAATAAATACATGAAAAAATGTTCAACATCACTGGTCATTCGAGAGATGCAAATGAAAACAATGCTGAGATTCCACCTCACTCCAGAAAGAATGGCTGCTATCATGAAATCAACCAATAACAAATGCTGGTGGGGCTGTAGGGAAAGAGGAACCCTGCTCCACTGCTGGTAGGGGTGTAGACTGGTGCAAGCACTGTGGAAATCAGTATGGAGATACCTCAAAGAACTAGGACTGGAAGTCCCATTTGACCCTGCTATTGCACTGCTGGGGATCTTCTCCAAAGAATTGAAAGAATCATACCACAGTGATATATGTGTGCCTGTGTTCATAGCAGCACAGTTTGTGATAGCTAAAAGTTGGAAGCAGCCCAAATCCCCATCAACTGGAGACTGGATAAAGAAAATGTGGTTTGTTTTTTTTTTAAATGGAGTACTACTCAGCCATAAAAAATGAGAAATTAGAGACATTTATAGCTAAGCGGGTGCACATTGAGGTGATACTCTTAAGTGAAATAAATAGGACACTCATGTATAAATACTGAATAATTTCTCTGGTGTGAGAAACTGAAAGTGGAAATAAGGATTAAATGTATAATAGGTAATTTGAAATAGGAAGAAAAGGGGCAAAGGGGAAGGAAGTGGGAGGGATAGGGAAGGGATAGAGGGGATCGGACTAATATGAGAAAATGGAAAAATAGAAACAAAATCTTTGTAAATAGGGGGGAATGGAGGGGTTGAAGGGAGAGCTGGGCAAGGGTGAAAAATAAGAACCAAGAGAGATTATGTAAAGAACAAAATTCCAATGATGAATGTCATTATGCTGTATACCTAAAATGTACCAATTTTTAGAATGAATAATCGATAATGTAAAATAGGAAGAAAAGGTCCAAATGGGTAGGGGTAGTGGGAGGGTTTGGGGAAAAGAAAGAAAGGAAAGGAAAAATGATGAGAAATGGAAAAAATGGAAATAAAGTCTTTGTAAATAGGGAAGGGTAGAGGAGGTGAAGGGAGGGCTAGGAATGGGGAAAAAATAAGAACCAAGCTGCATTGTGTAAAGGTACAATTCCCAATGAGAATTGTAATTTTGTTGTATACTTAAAATGTACCAATAAAAGAATTTTACATAAAGGAAAAAAATAATTGTTCAGTATATTTGGATGGAAACACAGAATACCCCATTCCTCAATTGTGGTAGCAAAACCTGAACTTTCTCCTAATTATAGGGATGTATTCGTTATTGCTATCAGGATGATAGCAAGAGTAGAGTCCACTCTTTCTACATGGTTTCATAGAACAATTACGCTGCCCATGAGCTCAGGTTTAAAAACATTAAGTAAGCAATTAGCCCAAAACTTTAATAAATACACATTTGATTGCACTTAGCTGCAGCCTGGCTTGATGTTTATCTTTGTCAATATTTAAGTAAAGTTCTCATATGTATACGTGTGTGTGTGTGTGTGTGTGTGTATTTATTAAAGTTGGGGACTTTATTTAAATATCTAAAAAAATAACTTTTATGAAATATAGATTTTTTAATGTTATTTTTATTAGTAAAGTAATGCAAGCATTCTATTTTGAATCACATTAAATTCATGGCTAATAACGATTAATTGGAGGACTCTAACCTACTCTGTTTACTCTCAGTAAATTAATTAGTAATGAAATTGATTTGTTCAATCAAAATTTAATAGAAAAATATTTCAGCATAAGAGAATTTTCTAATTTCAAAATATGCTTAATGTTTCAAGTGGCAAGAGGACTTAAGTAAATAAGCATATGTGTAATTTCATGTTTTCTAACTTCAAATATTGGTACAAGATTAATGTATTATATTTACCAAACATAAAGCAATACAAATAATCTTCCATCTAGTCCAATATCATCATGAACAGTATGACTCATAGTGAATCTCATTTCATGATTTCAGACTACTGAGAAAAAACTTTCTCCAATATTTTATACACTAGCAATCTTTATGAGCAGCGTGTTTCTTCATCACTCCTTAAAATAAACGAAGTCATTCATGCAATAAGGAAAGGATTATGTGACAGAAATAGTTTACTTTAGTAATATATAGCAGGATCCAAACATAAAGTTTTAGTATCTTCTTATAGTAAGAATTGGAGTTTATTTATATATTTTCTGTGAATTTAAAACATTTATTCTTTATCTATAGAAAGATGAAACCAAAAGGATGAAATCAAAAAACCCAGCTTTGACAGATTATATAAGAAAAATACCATAATCATAAATACAAACTAATGTTTGTATATATGCATACACTTCAGTATATACATATTCATATATGAGTTGTATATAAGATAATATATTTTAAATATGATGTAGTTCACGTATTAACATACACAAATATATATATGTGTATATATATATATATACACATATATATATATATCTCAGTCTTATAAAGAAGGTACAGCCAGTTTTAGCCAGGGCATCAAAACGTTTATGCTCAAGAGTAGGATGATTTTGAAATAAACTGAACGCATTGATCAGAAATGCAAAATAACTCAGGAAATGCAAATTTTGGAGAGTACACCATTAAATTCCAAGCAGTCGCTCGGACAGTTATGATGAATAAATTTCGTTATCATTCATTACGAGTGGGAAGAGAGATTGTACCATGTTCTATGCAGTGGTATTTGTAAACTCAAGACTTGGTCACCATGGTTCTCTATCTGACACCACTCATGCCTTTATCTGTACCAAATGATATTAGCCTATCCCTGAGACATATAAACAATGTTGACTTATTATTATCAAGCTTTTTTGCTTAAGTAGCTATATATTTTTGAACACCAAAAAAAAAATTGCAGTGGAGTCTTATCTGTGAAGCAGTAAATCTTTATCTTTTTAGATCCTATTTTTGGTTTAGAAACTTAAAATTAATTAAAACTATACACTATTGAATTTTCAAAGATTTCACAGTTGTGTTACAATATAAATCATTTAATAGTGCAATGACATCATTAATTTTTTTTTTTTTTTTTTTTTGGTACCAGGGATCGAACTCAGGTCCTTGTGCTTGCAAGGCAAACAATGGAACCACTGAGCTAAATCCCTGGCCCAACATCATTAATTTTAATAATTAAATTTAATTAATTTATAGTTTATTAATTTGTGCTAATACTTGTAGTCATATTCTGCAAAGTAATTCTTTTTGTAAGCTCTCTGTAATACTGGAAATCCTGTTTCAAAATTAATAAACTATAATTTAATAAAAATAGATAGCCAAAAAGAGCGTCATCATCACACAATATTCTGATACTTAGTGTGTACCCATTTAATATCTTTTGTTTTATTTGATTGTTGCCAGAAAAATTTAATTTTGCTAATTTTGTGGAACCTGAGAAATTAATAATTCTGTGGCTGTTAACAGTATAGTTATAACTATTTTAAAACTATCCTACAGTAGTACTTTCATTTGAAAATATTTATGTTCTTTCTGTTAAAAGAGATATTTCATATGAGCATCCAGAGTTAACCAAATTCTTTAACATGAAATTTAATTGTTATGCATTTTACAAAAAATGTATATTCGAAATAATTACATTTAACTTATTGTATTAACATTAATATATTTATGTATTTGTTTGTTAATATTTGATGTTATCTAAAAAGGATAAACACTATAAATATATGAAATACGACATATTTCAAAAGAAATGAAATAATTGGAGCTACTAGTACCCAGGATGTTTTCCAAGAGTTATCATTTTGCATCGCTCAGGAAAACTGATTTAACCTTAAATTACAAGGAGCAAAGAAAAATAAATATTTCCCCAAATTTCATAAAAGAAATTTTATGGTGAAAGATAATGTTTTTTTTCCCCATTATGTTTATTGGTACATTTTAGGTATAAAATACAGTTACATTCATCATTGGGATCTTGTACCCTTACACGAGTATCTTGGTTCTTATTTTTTCCCCTTCCCCTGCCCTCCATTCACCCCCTCCACCCTTCCCTTTTCACAAAGACTTTGTTTCCATTTTTTCCCTTTTCTCATATTTTTTCTTTTCCCTTTTTTCGTTTCCCCTACCCCTCCCACTTCCCCTGCTCCTTGACACCTTTTCTTTTTTTTTTTTTCCTGTTTATTCATTTTTTTAAAATTAAATTCTTTTATTGGTGCATTGTAGGTATACAACACAATTACATTTCTCATTGGGAATTGTACCTTTATATAATGCATCTTGGTTTTTATTTTTTCCCTATTCCTAGCCCTCCCTTCATGCCTTCCACCCTTCCCTATTTACAAAGACTTTATTTCCATTTTTTCCATTTCTCAATAATTTTTCCTTTCTCTTCTTTCCTTTCCCCTGCCCCTCCCATTACCTCTACCCATTTGGACCTTTTCTTCCTATTTTACATTATCGATTATTCATTCTAAGCATTGGTACATTTTAGGAATACAATATAATGACATTCATCATTGAAAATTTGCACCTTTACACAGTCTGTCTTGGTTCTTATTTTTCACCCTTGCCCACCCCTCCTTTCAACCCCTCCATTCATCCCTATTTACAAAGATTTTGTTTCTATTTTTCCATTTTCTCATATTAATCCCATTCCCTTCTATCCTTTCCCCTAGCCCTCCCACTTCCTTCTCCTTTGCCCCTTTTCTTCCTATTTCAAATTACCTATTATACATTTAATCCTTATTTCCACTTTCAGTTTCTCACACCAGAGAAACTATTCAGTATTTATAAATGAGTGTTCTATTTATTTCACTTAAGAGTATGGCCTCAATGTGCATCCACTTAGCTATCAATGTCTCTAATTTCTCATTTTTTGTGGCTGAGTAGTACTCCATTTTATAAAAAAACCCCACATTTTCTTTATCCAGTCTCCAGTTGATGGGGATTTGGGCTGTTTCCAATTTTCAGCTATCACAAACTGTGCTGCTACCAACATGGATGCACATATATCACAGTGGTATGATTCTTTTAATTCTTTGGGGAAGATCCCCAGCAGTGGAATAGCAGGGTCAAATGGGACTTCCAGTCCTAGTTCTTTGAGGTATCTCCATACTGATTTCCACAGTACTTGCACCAAGTCCACACTCCCACCAGCAGTGGAGCAGGATTCCTCTTTTCCCACAGCCCCACCAGCATTTCTTATTGGTTGATTTCTTGACAGCAGCCATTCTTTCTGAAGTGAAGTGGAATCTCAGTGTTGTTTTCATTTGCATCTCTCAAATGACGAGTGATGTTGAACATTTTTTCACATATTTATTTTACTATTTCTACTTCTTTGTCTGAGAAATGTCTGTTCATTTCAGATGCCCATTTTCAGATTGGGTCTTTAAATTTGGGAGGTCTGATCTTTTAAAGTTCTTTATAGATTCGAGATAGTAGGCCTTTGTCTGAGGAAGAGCAGGTGAAGATTTTTTCCCACATTGTGGGTTGTCTCTTCACACTGCTGGTGGTTTCTCTTGCTGTGCAGAAGCTTTTTAGTAGGAAGAGATCCCACTTGTTGATTGTTTGTGCTAGTTCATGGGCAACTGAGGTTTTATTCATAAAATCTTTTCCTACACTGATGTCTTCAAGAGTTCTACTTAACCTCTGTTCCAATTGGTTCAGAGTTTCTTTTTTAATATTTAGATCTTTAATCCATTTTGATTTTAGTTTAGTGCATGGTGAGAGATATAGGTCTAGTTTTAATCTTTGGCAAGTTGAGAGCTAATTTCTCCAGCACCATTTATAAAAGAGGCTATCTTTCCTCCAGTGAGGGTGTTTGGCACCTTTATTGAAGAGGAGATGGCTGAGTGTGTCTGACGTAGTTTCTGCATCTTCTAAACTGTTCCATTGGTCCTCAGGTCTGTTTCTTTGGCAGTACTATGCTGTTTTTATCACAGTAGCTTTGTGGTATAGTTGCAGGTTGGGGATTGTGATGCCCCCTGCCATGTCTCTGTTACCTAGAATTGCTTTTGCTATTCTGAGTCTCTTCTTGCTCCAAATAAATTTTTGGATTGTTTTCTCAATGTCCATGAATTATGCTGCTGGGATCTCAATTTGAACTGCACTAAATATTTATAGCAGTTTTGGAAGTATGGCCATTTTCACTATATTAATTCTTCCTACCCAGGAGCAGGGGATGTCTATCCATTTTCTGATATCATCTTCAAACTCTCTTTGCAGAGTGCCATAGTTTTCAGAGAAGAGGTCTTTGATTTCTTTCATTAGGTTAATTCTTAGATATTTCAGTTTTGTGGATGCTATTGTGAAAGGAATTATTTGCCCTATTTCTCTCTCAGTGAGTCTGTCATTGGTGCAGAGGAAAGCTATTGATTTTTGTGTGTTGATCTTGTAACCAGCTACTTGACTGAATTTGGCTATTAAGCCTAGAAGACTTTTGGTGGAGTTTTTTGGGTCTTCTTTATAGAGTGTCATGTCACCTGCAAATAATGACAATTTGAATTCTTCATTTCCTATCTTTATTCCTTTTATTTCTTTCTCTTGTCTAATTGTTGTGGCTAATGTTTCCAGAACTATATTGAACAAAAGTGGTGATAGTGGACATCCTTGTCTTGTTCCTGATTTTAGTGTGAAGGATTTCAGTTTTTGACCATTTAGTATGATATTGACTGTTGGTTTTTCATAGATGGCTTCTATCAGTTTGAGGTAGAGCCCATCTATTCCATTTTTTGTAGGTTTTTTAAATCATAAATGCATGTTGGCTTTTGTCCAATGCTTTTTCTGCATCTATGGAGATAATCATATGGTTTTTGTCCTTGGCTCTATTGATATAGTGTATTACATTGATTGATTTGCATATATTGAACCATCCCTGCATCCCTGGGATGAATCCCACTTGATCATGGTGTATGATCTTCTTGATGATCTTCTGCATTCTTTTTGCCACTATCTTATTAAAGATTTTTGCATCTATGTTCATTAGTGAGATTGGCCTATAGTTCTCCTTTTCAGTTGGGTCTTTCTCTGCTTTGGGATAAAGATGATGGTTGCTTCCAGAAATGAATGTGGGAGTATTGCTTGCTTTCAATTTCATTGAAGAGTTTAAACAATAGTGGCAGTAGTTCCTCTCTAAATGTCTTGTAGAATTCAACAGTGAAGCCATCAGGGCCTGGGCTTTTCTTAGTTGATAAGTTTTTAATTACATTTTCAATATCATTGGTTGATATTGGGTTAGTTTCCATTTTATAGATGTTTTCTTTTAAATGAAATTGATAATATTCCTTGAGGTGCCATTGTATAAAATAAATTTTTAAATTTGTTTATGTAACCTATCTTTGTTAGAATAATTCTTCCAGTCACAAATCATATTGTTTTGCCTTTAGTGCTATAGAGATCATTCATAATCATGCCACTTAGTTATTTTGAAAATATATTTAATGTGTTTAGCAATAAATTTTCTGCAAAGAATTTATATTTATATTAATAATGAAAAGAGCAAACATACTCTTATAGAGCAATGTTTAGCAACATTCGCCCCAGAGACTCCTGACTCCTCAGGGTAGGGCTTTTTCTTAAGAAGTCAGTAAACAAGGGTTTCTGCACAAATTTTGTTTCTGATTTAATTATCTTCGTTATTTCAAATCATATGCTATTTTTATGATACTGATTAAAGGATGTAGTTGAAAAAACTACACTCAAATACCAAATAGGATTACTGATGATTTCCAGTGATATCAAATTTTCAAACATCAAATATTAAATCAATGTTTTTTAGATCTTTATTGAGCCATTATCTTATGAAATCATAAAGAGCTAACTGCAATTTGCACTGTCAACTAATCTAATCAGCAAGGAAGAAATAATAAGTGTCCTATTGTAGCATTGGTAGGTCTATTTTTACTGAGAATGATGAATGGCCTATTGTCACATCAATACTAAACCCAAGAAGAAATTATCTAAAAGAGATAAAGTATTGCAAATCTCACTGAAATAGCCATTTGTACACTTTTTAAAAAATTGCAATTATCTTTACACAGTGTTATAAGTACACAGAACTTAATCAGGATTTGGAAAGTGTATAGTGAATCTTAAGTCAAAGTTTGAATTAATAATTTTAATGAATATAATTATTATGCAATTTGTTGTAAAATATAAATTAACAGATAAATATATTGTGTAAAACAAATATTAATTTAATGCTAATATTAGTAAACATGATCATTAATGTGATATTCTACAAACACCAATTGTTCTGTTAATGACATTATTTGTGTAATGCTAGTTTATACCAATTAAGTTGCTGACATAAAGGTACTATACATATGCAACTTACATTTCATGATGTATCTTATAACATAGAGTAGGAAAAAATGGCTGATTTAGTTATCAATTTAGTAGGAATATTCTGAATCACTTTGCATATTTAAATAAAAATCCTTCTACTAGTCAATTACTGTTATTGATTCACTTACAATCAACTTTCAGTATTCAGTATTGATTCTATTTCATATTTTAGTATTTCAATCAAAATATGAATATTGCTTTTTTGAAATATCCATATAATTATACCATTGTTACTTAAGAGCAAATGAACCAAAATTTGTCTTTATGTAATATTATATTGCCATGCATTGTAATTTACCTTTGCAACAGCTTTATTCTAGTCATATTGTAATCCAAAAATTCTCTGTTTTCTAAATTAATAAAGAAGAGTTATTGTTCTTTGGAATCTGATCATCCAAAATCTATCAATATTATTAAATGATTTAAAGATTCTTGTGAAATATTCTCTTTATTCAAATTGTTATAGTGATTAATACACCTCTACTGCTTTTATGTTCTTCTTGACCATAATTATCTGCTTTGTGATCCACTAATAATATAGGTAAGATGAGGTAAAATCTCATTATAGATGTTGTCCCTGCTTCATATCTTTCCTGAGAATTTTTTTAGGATATTTTTTTAAATTTTCTTGCTTCCATCTGTGTTTATCTACTTTTTAAGAGTTTCATATTATTTTGATCAGCATGTAACAATAGTTTATCAAGTACAATAATATTTTGATATATGTATAGATTTTATTCTGACCAAATCAGAATAATAAGCATAATCCATCATCTTAACATTTATTAATTTCCTGCGGTGAGAACACTGAAAATCCTTTCCTCTTCTTTCTGTTTATATCTTTCCTAGTTAATAGTTTAATATCAAAAATCTTGAGGTTACATCTTTGCATCATTTACCAATTTCAATAGTTTACTGGGGTCCTGTTTCAGATGGACCTTCTTTGGAAGGAATATGTTTTAATACACTCAGAAACTAATAAGTTTGAGGGACATATTATTTTAACCTTTGCATCAAAAACAGGAATCTCTTTTTTATTGCTCAGACTATCTTTTCTACAAAATCTTCAGGGTTGAAAAGCAGATTTATATTCCAATTCTAAAAAGGCTTAAATTCCTAAATTCTTTCTATTTCCTTCTACCCTAGTTCAAAACCTCATGACTTATTCCCTACTATGTTTATGTATTTATTACTGTCACTTATCAAATAGAACTATCTTTTCCAACTCTTTCTACAACTATAAGTTATTTATGTTGTCTTCTAAGTTATTGCAGGCCACAAGTTCCTTCTATATTTCACTACCTGTCAGTAGGATTTTTAAACTTTGTAACAATATTATGGCTTCAATACCTCAAACTAACAAACTCATGCAAAATATTTTTTAGTTTATGTTATTTTGACAATCCATTTTAATGTCAAATAAACAAGCCTGCCTTGTAGCACCAAAAATGGTTTTACTTGAGACTGTGCTGTAGTAACATTTTATTTCTCACCCACTCTCCTAGTTTACTGGGTGGTTAGCAGAAACTGAGCTCTCTCTGAGACTAATTATGGCACACCAAGGATTATCTGGAGCCCAGCAAGCCTCATGGCAATGAAAAGGGAAAGTGGCTATAGGTCCTCCTTTTCAATGCCTCACTCAGAAGTGTAATACCACATTTACTCAGCATTGTGTGGACAAACTAAGATTATACCCATGGTTACTTTTAGAGAGGAACAGGAAAGGATGATACTGATACTTTTCTTAAAGGTAACAAAATAAAATGTATATGAATGGCCTCAATTTGTAAGCTATGATTTTTTTTTATAAATACTACCTTTACAGAAATTCTGCTCTCATCTGGTGTCATCACCCCTTAAAATCTCTATGAGACAGTTATTTTCTAAGAGGAAGTCATAGACTTTAGAATGTGTCCTATTTAGGGGTAAGAAAATCAGTGTAGTAGTCAATGTTGATTAGTTTTAACTAAACTTTATATATATTTGAAGAAATTTGAGTGGGATAGAAAACACCAGATATCTGTATTAAATAAGTATTGGTTTGTAAAATTTTATTCTAATATATATTTGAATATATTTTTGAAATATGCACAATCACATACATATAATAAAATCATATAGATATATAATAAAATCATATGTATTAAACATATAAAATTAAATTTATGCCTTAAGATATCAGCTTGGAGATAAAGAATATGAATAACTTTGTCATTCATTTGTGTTATGTTAATAGTTTACAAAATAATTTTATATTTTCTTAATTCTTCTTCACAGAAAGCTTATAAAATATTCATTATTTATCCATTCCCATATAAGAAGAAACTAAGGCTCAGCAATGTTATGATTCAAAAACATAATTGTCGCAAAAATACCCATGATGAAATTCCCCAGTTTTGTTTAAAAATACTTCTTCCAGTACTTAACAATGATTTGGCGAGTTAGTTATGGCTTATTGCTTATTTCAACATACTATTTATTTTTGATTAACATCTTCACTTTATAAATTTACACATCAGAAATTTATGTAATATTTTTATGTTCTCAGTAATTACAGAGTGATATTATAATAAAATGAGAATCTTTTCTTCTGGCTAGCACTTCTGGTCCTCAAAAAGGGCAGAGATTCATGTATTTAATTAATTATTTATTTATTTTTACAGTATTGGGTATTGAAATTTTTTTGTGACAGGATCTCTCTAGGTTGCTGCATTGCCCAGGCTGGGATCAAACTTGGGATCCTCCTACCCCAGGCTCCCAGAGTGTTTGGGTTACAGACATACACC
This sequence comes from Heterocephalus glaber, assembly GCF_053883595.1. Lineage (NCBI taxonomy): Eukaryota > Metazoa > Chordata > Mammalia > Rodentia > Bathyergidae > Heterocephalus > Heterocephalus glaber. Next base: position 18,980,203 of record NW_028258138.1, read on the forward strand.
ACCAAGCCTGGCTGAGGTCAGGGCTATAGACATCAGTGATATAATCAGCCACTGCCAGCTATTATTAGCTACTTCCCAGGTCACTAGGTTTCTCCTTAAGTAATACCTTTGCCAATGTCATACCTGATGACATAAAATATTCTTCCAGTTTTACAAATGAGGAAACTGTGTGTTTGAATAACTGATGCTCATAGTCCACACGATGACAAAATTATGTAGATAGTGCTCAAATTTGTTTCTTCTGAATGATATATTAGGCAAGATATGATGATGATTATGATAAGAAAAAATAATAAAACTATGGGTATTACTTTTATCCTAGAATGAAATGAAAGTATTTGAAAAGCATATAACATATATAGGGCACAATCACCATGATATTATCCCTGTAATAAGTACTAAACTAAGTACTAAATATATAGAAGATAATTGTGATTATCACTAATATATGAATATGCAGCTAAAAGTAGTTGTTATTGACCTTGTTTTTCAAAAGCAATAATTTTATTAATGATAAACTCAAAACACACAAGTACATATTAGAATATAATCAAGGACAAGAGTTTTCTTCCTATTATTTTCTTATCTTATCCTTTTCAAATATCCATAAAATATTTTCAAGTGATGAAACTATTACATTCCTCACTAAAATTCTATTGAAGCAATATGTGAAATAGTTTAAAATGTTACATGGTCACAGTGAAATAGAGTGCATTATAAATGTAAATTATGAATGTGAAATTTTGGTGAATTTATAATTTCAAGGTGGATAAATAGAAAAATATAGATTCTTTTAAAGTATATATGTGTAGAAGAAACAAAGAAAGTTAAAATAAATTTTTATATTAGCAGAATTATAGATTTATATCTAAATGCAATTTAAAGAAATAGAAATTAGGGCCAGGGATTTAGCTCAGTGATTCCAGCGCCTGCTTTAAAAGTGCAAGGTCCCCAGTTTGAGCCCCAGTACAAAAAAAAAAAAAAAAAAAGAAAAAAGAAATAGAAATGAAATATATTAAAACAACCAATATTAAAGTTCTTTTAAATATTTCATGTTAATTGCTTTCTTCCCAAATGAAGAGGAAATGAAAAATATATAAACAACAAATCTGAAAAAAGGAATTTTATTTAGCAATGTATAATAAAATTATTATGATTGTACTGATTTATTTTCAATGTACTGCTTGATAAATCAGTACATTTCAAAACCTTTTTGTAAATATCATCATTAGAAAACATAGAGCTACAATGCATATTAAATAAACTTCTTGATGGCCATGTTTTAGTGATAATCATTAGTTTCTCACATAATTTCAGGTTTTTCCCTGTTTTTGGTTTACTTTTCTCTAGAGGTGCAGACTCTGCAACTTCTTGCCTAAGATTTCTTGTCAGAAGAATTTTCTAAATTTCCAATGGGATAAAAAATAAATCAGTTTTGAATCAAAAGATAATGTTTTATGTTTGGAAGGACAATGATTAACCACACTCAGGACTTTTGAGGATGGAAAAGTATTTGTAGGAAAAGAACTTTAAAATTTTTAAATAGATTATTCCTTCCACATATGAACATGTCATTAGGATGTTATTTGCATCTACAAATTAAGTTACTGGTGATGACAGCATCTCCAAAATGAAGTTAGTGAAAAATAGATGCTTAAATAAGACCCAGGTTTTGTCTATTCATTCCAGCATAAGAGTAAAACAAGAGGCTTCCAATCATAGGGATCAGAAAATCAAGAATATTTCCAACACCCATGATGTAGGTTGCATATCTAATGTTTCCAAATTCATACAATGCTATAGTCATGCACTTTGTTATGCTTATCACTTAATTATATATATAATCTAAACAAATAAATGTATTTATTCAACTAAAACTAAATCATGAGAAAATGTTTCTCAAGACCAAATCCTCCCTCCCAAAGGTTGGTTGTGACCTAAGAATAAGTGACTTACTTTTCAACAGCTAAAATAACATACTTTTGTGAGTTACAGATAAACTTAACATAGTAAGATCCTATTGTAGCTCTTACCTTTTAATATTCATTAGACTGCCCTAGTGTACTTTGAATTTTTCTGAACTGTGAGTGTTACTAAGGATAGTTTATGCTAAAACAACATTGCAAGACACTAATTGTGTAAAATGCACCATCTTAAATATCAAATTAGACTGTTCTGTAGATGATAATTAAGATTGCTCTTCTGGTTAAGTGTCAAACTATAAATATCTCTCAGATTAAATCAACTATTTAGGAACTCTTTTGAAGAAATGACAATTAGCCAACCTGGGCTTCATTCACAATAGTAACAGTATAAAAGTAGAATTAAATCACCTGTTTGAAGGAAACAAACACCAACGATAGCTCTAATTTTACCACATTGCAGAATTTAGTAATCTAAGAAAAAGAATAAAAGCTATTTCATAATCCAAAAACATTATAAAGAAAAATTTCATCGCAATATTATGCCATGTGTACCAGGAAAGGACCTCTGAGTCAGTGGATTCTCACTTATCGGGTCTCATACTCTAGGCACTTTGATCAAGAAGTCTCAAAATATATTCTAGTCATATTCCTGTAACTTGTGCCAGAATAGTGTCAGAATTCTTGATACATTAGGTTTAACCTTCCTTGCTTTCTTTGATGCATCATACTGTCAGATGGATTATAATGAAAAATAGTGACAATTATTGGCATGACAGCCAAGAAGGAAGGTAAAGCATATTTCCTGTGAAGGAGCCAGAGCTTCCAGTAAGCTACATGATCATGTGGGGAAAAAAAACAGACTCTCTGCAGCATATTGTGTTCATTAACTACTGTTTCAGTAGCTTAGATGTATTAAAGTCATTTTTGTATGCTGGTATCTTCAATTTATGATCAATTTATCTGGAAAAATTCACCAATAATTGAGGTACATCAGTAGCATACCTACACATTTCTCAATGACTTTTTAAAATCTTCTTTATTATGTAGTTGTCTTAAATTACATTTACTTGTACACAGAGATGTATTCTAAGCTTTCAAAATAAAGCCAAGAAAAGGTTTATAAAGATTAGTGGCAAATATACATGGTAAACCAGAAAATAACATCAAGATTATCTTGCCCAGTTTTCTCCTGCTTTGTTAAAACACAGTGAAGATGAAAAAACCTATGCATGCATAAACATAAAATTAGTTTGAAAAATGATTTCATCCAATGACCAACATATTAGTAGTCCTGCCATAGCTAATTGTAGGTCTAGACAAGCCACATAACAGAATCTTGTTTTGCTTTTGCTAAATCAAGAGATTTTGACAACTTACTAGGCATCAAAAATGATCTTATGTGAGAGAAATATATCTTGGTTGAAGAATTTAATTTTACATATTATGGTAAAAAGACTCCATTGAGAAAAATACTTTATAATTAGGAAGCAGCACTTTATTTTTATAAATTATTATAGAAATAAAAATAGTTATTTTGCCTAAATAAATTTTAAACCATATATTCTATTAATATCATTATTTCTAACTAAATATTTAAAGTTCATGTAAAATGTATAAAAAACATGCTTATAGACATATCTAGAAATGAAGCATTGATTATTTCCATCTTTATCATGACTTTTTTTAAAAGCACATCTACTAAAAAGCAGTGGATATTCATATAAACATATCCACAAAATATGTCCATAAAGAATTAGGATCTCTTTTCCCTTCCATTAATCTAATTCAGTTTTATTGAGCAAAGTTCACTATTAAATGTATCTGTCCACTGTGGAAATGTCAATGAATATGATAAAGGAACTTTTTTGGAGATTTATCATAGAATGTAATTTTCAAACTACATTTTGTTCCTCTGTGTAGTGTCACAGATAACAAATCTATTGAAATTGCTCTTTTGTAGATGATTCTGAAAAACTTGAAAGGTCATGAGTCTCCCCTCTGTGACTGTTAGATAACAGGCACAGTAATATCTTACAGAGAATAATTAAACCATTGCAGAAGATCAGCTCTGATGTTAATGTACATTTTTTTAATTCTTGTCCCAAGATGTTTAAATATGTATGGCTCATTTGATATAAAACATATGCTTATTAAAAGCATAAGATTAAAGTGACTGTATAAATTCAAATAAACTAAACATCAACCTATAGTATAAAAAATATGAGCTACCTAAATAGATATTTCTACATGAAGCAAAGAAAGGCCAGTCTCACTTCTCCAGATACTTTATTTTATTTCAGACAATGAATAAATGCTGAGTAATAATAAGCAGGACAAAAGAACAGAGCATAAATATCAACTTGTGTCTTATCATTCAATTTAATTGAGTTGTAAGACTATGGGCAAACAAGTATAAATATAAATGGACTAGGACAATTTATTATTTGTTAGTATTTTCACCTGACAAAAATAAAAATACTGTCAATATTTACATTTAAGGTGGTTTTGATTCTAGTACATTAATTGAGCACCCAGATAAATTCTAAGGTACAAGATTTGGTCTCCATAAACTAAGTAAATGGTGAAACGTCAAGAAGAATTAGCTCGGACTGTTGTCAGAATGAATCTCAAAAAAAGTAAAAATCTCATCTCTCCTTAGGTTTTCAGAACTGACTGTTTCAGAAAGAATGTAAGGAAGCTAAAAACTATTAAAAGAAAATTATGAAATTATTTACATTTTAGCAAAACAAATCTTATTCTTTAATTCTGAATACCTATATCATATTTATAAATATTGCACTTGCACTCATATTTCACATTTACTTTTTTCTTTTTTGTATCAGCGATCAAACTTGAGACCTTGCACTTGTGAGACAGGTGGCAGCACCACTGAGCTAATCCCTGACCCTTTCACATTTACTGTTTTTTATATAGATATGTAGACATACTCATAGTTCTTAAGGGCGATGTTATTTCTGTCTACCAAAGGGGTTCTCTACAAAAACAAAATTGGAAAGATATTCTTGAACAAAGCGGCAGTGTACTTGTCTGCAAAAATTGCCAAACATAAGAATACCTGGGAGAAATGTCTACAATATTTACCTCCCATTTGTACACTGTGTTATCTTCCAGCCTTTACTATGTCCCAAGAATATGTCCTGCATTGGCTACTCAGATTAATCTGATCAAACAGAAATTATGACCAAATATATTTTACATATAACATTTAACCAATTAAGGACTCCACTGGGACTCCAACAGAAAGATGTGATAAACTGAATTACTGACCTTAAAAATAGTCTAGAGCCCAAAAATCAGGGGATGGAACATGAGAATTCCAGATGAGTTCCTTTTAATGATTCCTCTTTAACTGTTCCCCCTTTCTTCTCCAATTAATCCAGGTCCATATATAGCAATATCATAGAATCAGCCATGGACCACAGGGAGGATATCTAGGATTGTCTTCCCAAACCACCTGAGACTATCAGTCTAGGCTGAACTGAATACTTTCCTTGGCTGGTAAAATGACTTTGATCAATTCAACTACAATTAGAGATAAATTAAATGTTCACTTTTTTATTTGATTTATTCCAATGTAGCTGATAACTACTTACAGTTAGTGTGCAAGTTTATAATTCAGTTATCCCTTGGAAATTTGTAAACAAGGCAGTTTTCATTTGACCAAAAAGTATTTTCATCCATCTGAAGGTTGCATAATGTGATGTTAGTTTTTCCCTAAAGACTTTAGATCTCTTAATACTACACCTAAAAACAGATGTCATAATGCGTATGAAAGATTAGTTAATGACTGGTTCCACATTACAACTGTGCCCTGGGGGAAATAAACTATTTTCAAAAGCTGAGACTCCCCAGCATGCTCTACATTAGTCTGAGCACTGAAATGGATATTTCCTCCAAAGTATAATACTAGCTAGCTGGTATGCCCTGAGAGCCAACTATCCCTTACAAACAAAGTATTATCTCATGCTTTTAGAAGTAAAACTTAAGAGAAGTTACTGTCTACTATATAACCAGAAACAACTAGGAAGCATTTCACACCAAGGAACGATGAGCACTAGGATTTATACATAGATGTCTCTCCCAAACTTCATGCACTCATAGGTGGGGTTTTGGGAAAGTGACTGAGACATGGGACTGTGATACTCATCACTGGATTAGTCTGCTAATCAGTTTATAGCTAAATATGATTTCAGAGGTGAAGCCTGGTAGGAGGGGTCTGTGGGGACATGGCCTGGAAGAGTATATTTCCATCCCTCTTCCCTGACTCTCTCTCTCCCTCCCTCTCTTCCTCCTAGTCTCTGTCTCTGTCTTTCTCTGTCTCTGTGTCTTTCTCTATCTGGCCCCCTCCTCTCCCTGTTTTCCTATAGTGTACCATGAGCTGCTGCTTTTCTGCTATATCCCTCTGCCATGCTATCCCACTTAGGAAATATCTGACTATGAAGTAAAATTTCTCTAAAGAGTGAGCCAAAATAAACCTTTCTTCCTTTAAGTTGTGGCTGTAGGTACTGTGTTTTAGCAGGGAAGAACTAAATATGATAATGAGTGATGGATTGGGATTGGAGATGTGGTGGAAAACTGGACTTATTTATAGGGGTTCTACATTGGAATTAAATTGTATTGAACTATCTGTCTCCAGCAGACTATTTCTAGTGGAATTCATAGACAGTTTGAGGCAAAACTGGTCAAACTTTGATGTGGGGAGGTGGATGCAGACCCATCTCCTCCTAACAGTCTTCACCTCTCAAATCACATTTAGCTATAAATTCATTAGCAGACTAATCCACTGATGAGTGTTACCCTCCAATGTCTCAGTCACCTCCCACAGGTTAATGAGAAAGGCAGTAGTAAATTTTCTTTCATTAAGTTTATTGGTACATTTTAGGTGTATGATACAGTTACATTCATCATTGGGATCTTGTACCTTTACAGAATGTATCTTGGTTCTTATTTTTCCCCATAGCCAGTAGTAAATTTTAATAATGGCTTAGCAGCTTATTATGATTTATATCTAAAATGTCTCCCAAAATTCTTATGTGCATGCATATGAAGGGTAGAATAGGAGTACACTAATAGAGGATTCATCCACTGATAAGTTCCAAAATTGAGTTTGCTTTTTGGAGGTGTGGCCTGAGTGGAGATGGATCGCTGGGAGTATGACTTGGAAAAGTCTATTTTTATCCCTGATCTCTTTCTTCTCTCTTTGATTCCTGGCTGTCATGGGTTGAATTTCTCTTTTCTTCTCCATGCTCCTCAGACATTTTGTTTTCTTGGAGTCACCCACCTGTGTTCCAAAATGAACCTCTCCTTCTCTCAGTTGGGTGTTTTGTCCCAATGATGAAAAGTGACAAAGACATATTTTGGTACCAGGACTAGGTCACTGCAGTGATCTAACCATGTGGTTTAAAAATGACTGGATTTGGTTTGTGGGAGGCATTTGGAAAGGTTCACTGATGGCATCTTTCAAACCATACAGTTCTGCAAGCACAGGTTAATGAGGAAAACTGTTCAAAGATCAGAAAATCAAAATGCTGATAGGCACACAGTAAAGGCCAGGCTCGTGAGATTTCACTACAGCACAAGGACTCTATTGACAGTTGTAGTAGAGGTCACATGTGTTATGCTATTTGTCTACATTTTGACCATGTTCCAAGACCTTCTGGGAGAGTGAGATGAAGGGAATTTAGCTAATTAATCTAGTAGAGGAAATTGGTCTAAAGTAGCTCAATGTTCAGACTGTGGCATGGGTACTTATTTCTGCTATTAACAGATCTATAGCAAAAATCATGAGTACAAATCAAAAGTGAAAAGTTTACAGTATCATCAGAAAAGAAATGTCTTGAAATTTAGGGCATAGGGGAGTATATTTACTACAAAAGTTGGCATTTAAAAATGTTAGGTAGTTTGCATCAGGAAAACAGAAAATGTAGCACATTGTAATCTCAGGAAATCAGTAAGCCCTCACTTTTCACAAGGTTAAGGGTAAAAAACTATAAAAATATCAGTTAAAGAGTTGCAGGGTGCCTTGCTCACTCAGGGCCACAGAAGGGAATGTCTCCTCTAGTTTACCCATATGGGCTCTCAGAGGCCACTGCAGCCATGATCCATGGGGACTTAACTGCTGGTTAAGGTGACAAGAGAGCATGGTATTATTCACAGGGTGCTGGTTTTATGGGCATGTAGAATCCATGAGGTGTCAGATCAGAAAAGATTTCACTCAGACTTCAGAATAAGGCCAAGATGCCAAGCAGTGTGCCCCTGAGAGAGTGGTTTATGAGGTGAAAGTGCAGTGGACTCCCTGGGAAGTTAGGGATGTCAGGAATGAGGAATGCCTACTGAAGAAAATTGTAGTCAGTGAGTGAAGCCACCGTAAGATAAATCCCATAAGGACTGTGATCAGCAAGGTATTAAGGCCAGGGTTGGCCAAAAACTTTGGAGTTCATATTTTACCACAATTTAGGCCAAGTGCTGGACATATTACTGTAAGATTAGTGTTTCCCTGAAGAGGTTTTGATCTTGTTTTGGTCCTATTCATTTTTATCACCCTACAATTTCTCTCTCTCTCTTTTGTTTTTGGAATGGAATTGTATACCCTGTGACATTGTCTGTTGGAAGTGTTTAACTTTCTTTTTATTGTTATGGGTGCTCAGAGCTAGTAGTTTGCCTTGCATCTCATAGAAAACTTTGGACTCAAACTTTTCAGCAATATTGGAACTGGTAAGATTTTGGTGACTCATAGAAATGAACTAAATACATTTTGCTTAATTAGATGCCCATTAGTATTTTAGGTGTCGGAGGTAGAATATTATGGTATAGATCTAAAATGTCCCTGAAAAGTTTCACATATTGAAAGTACACTGGATTATGGTGATGATATAATCAGTGGATTCATCCATTGATAAGTTCAGTATTTGAATTGCTGGGGTAGGGCCTATTTGGAGGTGGGTGTCTGGGACATGACCTGGAAAGTGTATTATTTTTCCTTGGTTTCTCCTTTCTCTCTCTGCTTCCTGGCTGCCATTTATTGAGCATGTTTGTCTCTACCACGTTCTTCCACCATCCTATTTCTGCCTTGCTGTCAGAGGACTGTAGACCAAAACTGTGGGCAAAAATAAACCTCTCCACCTTCAAGTTTGGGGTGTTGGACATTTTGCCCCAGTGATGATAAAATGATTAAGAGACAGGTTCAAAACACAGCAGAATGTTTTCCTTGAAAGAAAAGATTAATATGTCCTTCAATTTTCCTGTACATTTCAGCCTAAAATGTGTCTCTTCCCAGGTGCCTGGCATATTACTCTTCAGAAACTTTCTGTTTTGTCAAGCAATGTGACAGATAAAATTACTCCCTCCAATTTTTGTCAGTTTCAGGGATTTAGAGTTCCTGTTTAATTTTAGAAATTAACATGTAACATTCCTTGGTTCAGTTTTATATAGTAATCTCATTTTTCTTGATTTATTACTTCTTTATTTTCTTTAGTAACCCATTATTTAGCTGTAATACTACTAAGCCCAAAGCTAACAAAAAATTGAGAATATTTATTTGAGAGTAATTACTGAAATAATTTCAAATTTGGTATTGTTGACAGTGTTACAATCAACTAGGCTATCAAAGCAATAATTTGTAAAAGCTCACAGTAGATTGTAGAAAAAATACATGCGTCCAGATAAGCTGCTTCTTATGTGCTAATATTGTTTAACTTGAAAGCTGGAATTTTATGTAGAAAATGATGAAGACTGTGTGAGTGGTTTCAAAATATAACTGTGTTCATTCAAACATTACAGAATTAGAAGAGCATATCCTAGTTTTTAACCCCATCTTAACATAGCATTTAAAATAGACAATCTCAATTTGATCTCAGTGGATAAGAATAACTCTTCCCAGTAGATAAAAATAGCATCAGCAACATCTTCATCCTATTCCAATGGTCCACAAGAAAAGTCAGTTTTGTTCTCTTCTTCCCCAGGGACACTTGGGAATGTGTGAGACATTTTTCATTGTGACAGTTGAGGAAGAGGCTGCTGCTGGCAAGTACTGTGCTAGAGGTCAGGCTTACTTCTGAACATTCTACATTATATAGAACAATCCCCGTAATAAAGATGTGTTCACCTGCAAAAAGTGCAGTTTGAGGGTTGTACTCATTTTTAAGGATCCTCTGATATATATATATATATATATATATATATATATATATATATATATATTTAACTATATATATACAGTTAAGGATGAAGAAGCATCAGTTTTCTGTGGTTCCTAAAATTAAAAATAACCAAATTGTGTCTCTGCTGCTTTATCTTTCTTCTTTCCTGGTCCAAGTTCTACATTCTACTTTCTGCTTTCTGTGTTTCATTAGTTTTCATCATGGCTTCTGCACACTTACCCTAAATCCCTGTCAATGTGAAGGTTTTCTCCCAGTTGAAAGGCTATCATGCTTTTGCTTCTATCAGAATTTCAGTTTCTTGATAATTGCTTCAGTGCTTTCCTACAGTTACAGTTGAGATGGATTACCAGGCTCATGCTAGATAAGCTGTCAAGGACATTGAGTCTGCTCAGTGCTAATAAGACTAAAAAGTAGCAAAATGAGAAAGATTTCTCTGAGAAGCTTCATAGATTTTACTCTAAGTATAGCTTAATAACGTTCCAAAATAAAGACCTGAACTAGCTAAATATCATAACAGGGGATTTTCAGATAACATTAGCAAGTTTATGTCTGATAAATGCAAGTGAAAGTGTGATTATTCCTATAAATACTAAATGTTTTGATTTGTTGATAAAATGAGATGTAGTATTTTTGTAAGTTATCATATTTAATTTGGCAATGAAATGCTTAGATCATTGTAGTTCTGTTACACAAGAAATCTAAATTGTTTAAACATTCTCTTTCATATGAGCATAACTTTATTTATTTATATAGTATAATTGATAGATATTACATTTGGTGCATAATAGATTTGTGTACTTGGGATCTCTTGAAAGGAATCATCATTTGTAGTTTGGTAGTTATTTGTATTTACTCTGTTTAGGTTTCATGCCTTGCTGAGAACATATTAAAATTTTATTTGGTCAGCCTTTAAATATATTTATCAAAATAAGCATCATAAATATTATGAATGTATTTTATAAAAGCATATTTGGTCAGTTTTTAAAAAATGAAATTCAGGAAATTTTTTTAAATATTTGATTTGTTCTGTTGCTGAACTTTGTAGAAATGCTAAAGGAAGTTATACAGAAACTTGTTAATAATATCATGAATAAAATAAATATGCTCACCATTTGAATTTCTAGAAATAAAATCATAAATATCAGTGTTCAAAAAGCGAGGTGGAAAGCTACCCACTCTGAGTCCCCAAGGCTATGAAACTAGGAATTGAAATCAATGGAAACAATACATTTCGAATCAGCTACTCACTACCTATAGTGTATTTTTTCAATCTCGGCTTAACGTTGCATTTAAAATAGTCAATCTAAACTTGTTCTCAGTGGATAGGAATAACTTTGTTCTCAGTGAATAAGAATAAGCCCTAAAGAACTACTTTTAAAATGTTTCATTTCTCCTCGAAAACTAGACTTCAATGATATTCTGAACATGCCATAAAATTTCAAACTTCAGTTCCCTCAAAAGCCACATGCCTCCCATCGACATCAATCAGAATTTTATGTGCATGGACTGAGGGCAGAGGATAACCATTTAAACAATGGACAATGTGTTTGATGACTAAAAAAAGTGTCTTAAAGTTCAACATACTGAGTTTTATATTCTGTGAGGACACAGTCTCAAGAGCTCATTAGCTATCTTACTATGGTTAATAATATCAGTTTAATTTCAAAATTAAAACCTTAAAAGAAAAATTTCATTAGTAATTTGAAAATCATAGCTGAACTAACTGAAACTTTGGAAATATTGAAGAGATTTAAAGTTATGAGAAGTTCTGATGAATGAACACATTTGTTTTTAAACAAAGTACATATTGGCATGTGAACACTGAGAAAAGAAAGTACACAATTTACTTTTTAATTAAATTAAGTACCAATAAAAAACAACAGAAATTTGTCACTAGTAAATGAGAAAAACCTCTTACCTTGTAATTATAACATTAAACCAAAACATGTGATGATATATTTAAAACTAGTATTTTAATCCATATAAATTTATTGTACCTGAGATTAAACTTCAAATATCATGAATGTGAACTACCTATGTTTTAAGATTTGTTCCTTTTCAATAGCTTAAACTTTGAAAGTTAAATTCTGGCATCTGAAAGAGATCTTTCTCATGCTAGTCTGTTCCCTGAAATACTCTGAATTTCTACTGCTTTCAGACTGAACAATAAAGATAACTACAGAGTGGATATATTCTTAAACTAGCACTGTTGGCATGAGAATGGAATAAAATTTTGTTATTCTGTGCACTGGAGGAGCTTAGTGAAGTCCCTGGCTTTGACCCTTTAGGCCTATTCTCAGTTCATCTTTGATAATTGACTCTTTTTCCAGAAAGAGAAGTTCATTTCAAAACTTTTCTTCATTGTCCATAGCAGCGAATAGAATTCCAGTTTTAGTATTTTTTCACTTATTTCAATTGAATCTTCCTTTTCTTCTCCTCCATCCTCTTCATCTCACTCTCCCTCTCTTTCACCTCCTCCTGCTCCTCCTACTCCTTCTCTTCCTTCTCCTCTTCCTCCTTCTCCTCCTTTTTCTTCTTAAAATTAGAGACGAAAGCCAGGACCATGCAAATTCCAGGCATATACTCTGTCTCTGAACAAAGAGAAGTGCTGCAAGTCATCATTTTTAACAAAATAATAAGTCATCATATAAATAATAGAATGTATTATAGAATGAAGAGACATAGAGAAATAAAACCCTATCTGGACCCCTTATTTTATACTCAGGACTGTATTTACTATAGCAAAATCATAAAAACTAAAATTATTCATAGAACAAGTCAAGGAAGAGCCAGATGAAGCTTCCGTTTTTCCTTTTTCAGTGGTTTTAGGTAGTAGTAGTCTTAGAGAGTAGTAGTCTGACTTATCACTTAATTCTGTCTTCCATATTGTGTGATAGTACACCAAGAATGTTGTTAACTAGAGGAGAACACTGAAAGAGTTGGTGTCCAGAATTTATGAATCTCTCTCTCTCTCTCTCTCTCTCTCTCTCTCTAGTTAGAATGTGCCTGCCTTCTGGTTTCTCATTAGTTCAATTACGCTGTGTGGTCCAATGCTCCTAACATAAAACACATTGCTACAAGACAATAGATCTGGCTTGGTTCAAAATCTTAGATATACAAAGACATTTGATGATGAGTATGTATCAAGTGCTTAGTGATGGTCTCCTACATAGAAGTTGGTCAATGGTCAAGTTACTCTTTAGAATACGCAGAGTTTGGAAAACCAGGCATATAGAGTACTGTATGTAATAATTTGCATCAGGGATGGCTTTCTTCACAACGTCAACAGGACAGCTATGCACACTTGTAGTAAAATTAGGATATTTTCTATCCTAAAATTAACTTTCTTTCAGTTCACACACACATATATATATATATATATATATATATAGATAGATAGATAGATAGATAGATAGATAGATAGATAGATATAGATACCTCTTTTCACAAATTTAATTCTTTCCACGATTCAGAGGAAGATGGCCAGTGATTTACAAAGTTTGATCACCTAATGCAGACAATAGTCATATGCAGCTCTGTGTTGGAGTTGGATGCCTCTGATGTAAATTTTTATAAGCTCTACAATACAAAAACTATCTTTTTAGGGCCAGGGCATTAGCTCATTCCCAAGCTCAAGGTCCCGAGTTTGATCCCCGGTACAAGAAAAAAATAAAAGATCTTTTTCTGATTTTACTTTTAAAATATTTGTACTAAATTTTCCCCCTTGACCATATCTTAAAATATTCATCTAATTTTATTTTTATTGTCTTATTTCAATTTAATTTTATGAGAAGAGGCAAGTAATTTTTTTTCTTCATTATTTCATGTTAATATTAAGAACAGAAACTCTTGAGTGTTTTTACTGGTAGATACTGTAGATGACATCATCCTTCATCAAATTCCTTTCGGCAGTGGTTCACTTATGAAATACCTATTTTGACATATCAACCCCTATCTTCTCATTTTCAGTTAGAAAAATATTGCTTTTTTTCTTTTACTGTTAAGAATTATTATGTTATTTCATCTTTAATTTTCAGAATCTATTTTAAACCAGGTTAGGCAAGTACTACTATTCAGAATGCTTGAAATTACAGTTATTTCTTGATAATTGATTCACTGGCACTACTGTCCCTCCCTGTTCTTAACCATAGAATAGATTGGATTTATTTGAATATTACTTAATGTACTACAATGGAATAATTGTACATCCTATTCCATCCAATGGAATAATTGTACATCCAGTGACTATCTCACTGGCATTTCTGGTTTCAAGTAGTGTCAATTTAATTTGCATACATTTGTCCCTTCAATACCCATAACTTAAGTGGAGGGCTATGATTCCAAGGATTAGTGGGAAACTGTAGATAACATCTTCAAAGGAGACTGTTAACTTTGATCTGAATACAAATCTGCCCCTGAATACCTTCATCCATGCAATTAGTTAATCAAGATCCACTCTAGGAGATTGATTTCTCTAAATTATTGATTTTCTTCCATCATATTAAATTGAATCCCTTTGTGATTGATACTGTTCTCAGTTATAACATTCCGATTTTTAGGTTTGACTCAGCATGTTTTAAATATCACTTGGGAAACTATCTAATCCTGTTGTTCAGAACATAGAGTGTGGGATAAAAGGGCATAGGGAAGCTAGGGGAGTGGTTTTGCATGTCTGGAATACCAACACTGGGAGCTTGAAGCAGTATGATCATCAGTTCTTTGGAGCACAACCTGGGAAACATAGCAATTAAGCAAGAATTTTCTCAAAATTAAAAAAAAATTAAAAGGAGGTGTGGATGTGATTCAACGTGAAGGCTTTTGGTTTGATCTTCAGTACAGAAAAACAGAAATGCCTAGGGAGAAGATTGAAGGGAAAGAAATAAATTAAAAGGAAATTAATCCTCTCATGATTTTCATCAGTTTCTTTTCTCACAATTTCCAAGTTAAGCCACATTTGTGAGATTTATTAAGGGAGGAAACTGATAAACTTTATTGGTTAGTTTAGTTGTAGTGAACGGTATGTGAAGAGCTTCTTACCTCTAATATTCTCATAGGTTTTTAAAATTATTATTCATTATGCTTATTGGTATATTTTAGGTATGCATTATGATCACATTCATCAAAAGTAGGATAAACTACTACACAATGAATGCTTGCTTCCTCAAAGGACACAATGATATTCTTTATGTTGTTTTCCGTCAAATCTACAAGGTCTTGAAGTCCTGGCTTAATTTTTTAGTTTCTCCTTCTATAGAGAATTCTTTGGATATGATTCAGGGCTACTAAACTCTGAATTCTTCTTGAGAATAAAGCATGTCAAAATTAATTTTGTGTTTTAGTATGTCTGTCTTATCATCAGTAAAAAAACAAAGCAGCGTTACCTCCTTCAGGGAAAGTGAATGATAAAAATTGATAATGTAGTGTCAGGGATTTAGCTCAGTGGCATAGCGACTGCCTGGCAGGCATGAGGTCCTGAGTTCAAACCTCAGTACCAAAAAAAAAAAAGAAAGAAAGAAAGAAAATAAATTGATACTGTATCCTTTTATAAGTATTAAAGAAGAAAGAAAAAGACATATAGGTTAGGACCATTCAAAGTTAAGTTCTTAAATTTGAGTCTATAAACTCTAGTCCTCAAATAGTTTTATTATCCTATTGAATAATTATACTGGTTACAATGCATATCTATACCATGTCTTGTTAATTTTTGGTAAAATAAGTAGCAAAAAGTAATTTCATTTCTTCTATTAAGTAGATATACAGTGGTAAACATACTCATTTAATGATGTTAAAGGGTTTTAAATTGTACTCTATCATTACAGAAAATACTATATGTGTATTTCTTATTGTTCATTTTAACGGTAAGATTAATAAAGTATGATATCTCAGTGAGGGCTCATTTGGGCAACATCTCATATTTCAAATTAAAATTTTTAATTTCTCATGGTACTCAAATCAAAGTAAGCATTACTATTATTATCTCTTTGAGTTTTTTGTTCAGAATTCAAATTTTCATCGTCTATCAAAAGCAAAAGGACACATAAAAGCAGAGATTAGAAAACTTTTTTCCCTTAGGTATTAGTTTTCCCATTCACTGTTTATTTTTCAGTTCAATGGAGTGTTTCCCTTTCTAATGGTTCAATTCATTGTCACTTAAAAAAAAACAATTTTTAAATCGAGTGAGAATGTTTCGTTATTTTCTCCATGAATAATTGATGCAAAGGGCTAGAGTTTAATTCCTATGATATGCATTTTGATTTCTTCTTTATACTTCTGGGTTTTATAAACTACTGGCATTTAAATCAATATTTAAAGATTATTTTTAAAATGGCTCTTTAAATGAATATGTGCAGCAAAAATAGGTGAAGCTGTAAAATATTTATTATATATGAATAAAAGATCAAAGGGACTATTTCTGTAACTGGATTTTTCAAACAATTATAAAGACATTGTACATAGAATATGAAGCAAACGTGTTGTATTAGTAGGGATGGGAATTGTTTCATGAAATCAAGAGAAAGTCCATTTCTAATCTTTGTGGAAGTTCTAAAGGGAAGGTTGTTTTCCACCATTTACAAATGTGGATATTGAATATCGTAGTGTTCTTAATATACCATAAAATCTGTATTAGTACTCATAGTTAAATAAACCAGGTATTATCATAATCACTTCATAGTTCAGTAAAATATACATCTGGTACTTTTCAGGATTGAAATCTTTCAGATTAAAAACACCATAATTTTTCTATATCATAGAGACTGTAAATAGTGATGTTATAGAAGTAAATGCATAAAAGTCTAAAATATGCCTGGAATCATTTTCAAATTCTTATTTACAGTAATGCTAGCATAAATTTTACTTTTACATTTAATAAGGAAAATGAAAATCTTTAAATTGAAAAATATGTGACAGTGTTGATAGAATGTTAAGATCCAAATAAATTATGGGTTAGAGCATATTCACAGATTAGAAGATTTATCACTATCTAAATAGCAATTCCCATAAAAGTAATCAATAACTATAGGTTCAAAATAATGCCAATTAATAGCATTTTATATAAAGTGACAAACAAGTGCAATTATTAAGTGAAAGAAAAATATTAGAAGATTTACACTACTTATAATGGAGTTCCAGTAATCAAGATTCTACAAATGTTTGGAACACAGTAGAGAATAGAGACATGGATTCATATACAATGGTCAAATGACATATTAGCAGAGGTACCAACTCAGTAAAAGGGAAAATACACATAGTGGACTACTTAGCTAGACCCTGTGGGATAAGTGTGTTAAAAGGAAAGGGAAGCCAGCCAAGGATTTATCTCAGTGGTGCTGCTGCTTGCCTTGTAAGCGCAAGGTCCTGAGTTTCATTCCCAGTATGAAAAAAAAGGAAAGGAAAGATTTTGTGTGTGTGTGTGGTGGTGGTGGTGGTGGTGGTGGTGGGGATTAATGGCAATGTGTCTTTTACTGTTACACATTTTGCAAATTAACATTCATTAAATTTTTCAATCACACCTGATAGACACAAATTTGGACTATATAAGATTTCTATAATTTAAAATTTAAGTAAAATTTTAAAATTTAAGCAAAAATACAATATAGTTTTAAGGGTTATATTCTATAGTATAACAATATTCACTAAAACTTTTGGCAGTTCACAACAATAAGACTATTGTACTTAGAATTTACATATGTTCTTTACATATATGTTGTTTGTAGTTAAAGAAGTGAAATATGGCTGTTTATTTAAAGAACATTTATATTTGGTTTTTTAAATCTTTCCTTTAATAAGTGGAACATAATCAGAGAGGATTTTTCATACTACTTGATATCGATGATATGGTTTCAAAATTCTCTGATTTCATATAGGTTGAACACCCTCAACTAATTGTAGAAGAAATTGACTTTCTGCATTTGTGCATGTGTTGCTGGCTAAATTTTCCCTTCCTCTCAGATTGGTCCACTGTTCATGTTCCACTTATTAAAGGAAATATTTTTAAAAACAAATATAAATGTTCTTTAAATAAACTTAGCCATATTTCGCTTCTTAACTACCAAGGCCATACTCTTAGGTAAAATAAATGGGACACACATGTGTAAACACAGAATAGTTTCTCTAGTGTGAGAAACTGAAAGTGTAAATAAGGATTAAAATGAATAATTGATAATTTGAAATAGGAAGAAAAGGTCCAAAAGGATAGGGGAATTGGAAGGGAAGGGGAAAGAAAAGAAGGGAAAGGAAAAATTAAGGAAAAAGTAAAAAATGGAAACAAAATCTGTGTAAATAGAGAAGGGCGGAGGCAGTGAACAGTGAAGGGCACACAGGGAATGGGGAAAAAATAAGAACCCAGATACATCATGTACAGGTCCAAGCACCCGATGATAAATGTAAAAGTATTATATACCTAAAATGTACCAATAAAAGAATTTAAGCAAATAGGGACTGGCGATTTAGCTCAGTGGTTTTGCCGCCTGCTGCGCAAGCACAAGGACCTGAGTTCAATCCCTGGTACCCCCCCCCCAAAAAAAGAATTTAAGCAAAAAACAAAAACTTCACTTGAGACTAAAAGCTGGATATCTTTAGAAAACAAAACCACATTTTGTTAGAAAAGCAAAAACCATGTGCACTTCTCCACACTGTGATGTCTAAACAAAAAGTTAAGAAAGCATTGTAAATACAGTACTCTATCAATGTTTATTACATTTTGAAAAAAATGTTTAAATTCATCATACATTTTATGAATTTCACATTCACTAGTACTGATATTCTCAAAATACCTCCATTTCAAGACTAAAGATAGGTTTTGAAACCATCATAGGTATAATCCATGAATACATATACAAATGTTTAAGCCTCAAATGAAAATTGACAGCACAGATTATGAGAAATAAAATACTTCAGAAATGAATGAATATTTGTTTTACTTTAGGAAAATATTTTTCTTCAATTTTTAATTTATGAAATATGACAATTATTGTAATTAAAATAAACAATCATGAGAAAACATTCAGATAGAACATCATGTTTAGCATACATGGGAATTTTTTGTTTTAACCAGCAACACATGACAAATAGCCATATTCAGTGAATTACAATCATAACAGATCTTGAGTTCTGAAGATTTATACCAGGCACAATGCCAAGTACATTGAATACAATATTACAACCAATTTTTTTAAGAATTTGAGAAGTAATAACTGCTGTTATCTTCAATTTACCAAAGCAAAATGAGAATTACAGAGATTAAACACCGTAGCCAATCCACAAATACAATTAAAGATGTGGCTGGTGTTGGCTATTAGATCTGGCTTAGTTCAGAGACTCTTACTACCCAATATGTTCAGCTGTCAGTTGGATAGCTCTTCAGTCTTGGAGTCCTCTTTTTCTATCCCCTCATCCAGTTCCCTAGCTTAGACAAGCATCTTGTCTTTATTTTTTTCAATTACTGCAAGCACCTTCCTATTGATTTGCTGCCACCACATAAATCTAATCAAGATATTCACTACTCTACAGTTTAAAACATGTCCAAGCTATATAATTTATTGCCTAGTTCTTACTTCTCTTTGTACTCTTAGACCTCAAACCTTCCTCAATTATAGGTATTGCTTTAATATTACCTTTCTCCTTTTAGTTCTCCAAAGATGCCATGTTATCACTTGCCAAGACACCGATGTCTTCAACAATATTATCTACCAGTTTTCCTTGGTCAACGCTGTTAGTGTCTTTATTTCTTTACTCAAATATCATCTCTCATTCAGAAATTGATCTTACTTGGAAAAGACTGCTTAGGTACTCCCACTATAACTTAATAATGTCATTTAAGTTAGGTAATAAACTAGCAAACACATGAATAATGTTAGAATATTTTTGACATTTGTGAGTTATAACTGTAAATTACCAATAAGAATCTGAAGTGTTTACCCATTTTCTCAACTGTCTATTATCTTTTCCTCATTTTATCTTTCAAGAACTAAGCTCTAATACTACAGCTGCTTTCTGTGGAGTCATGAGCTAGTTTTACCGCAATCCTCCCTTCTAGAATGTAACTCAAATTTAGAAGTTCACATAGTTTAAATCAAAATTCAGACTTGAAAAAAGATTTTTTCCTGCCCCTCTTAATTTACCTATAACATTTTTAATTTAACTTCTTGACACATTATATTTGTTTGTAGGGAAGAAGATACAGCGGTAGCAAATCTAATATCCATTTCCTTTATTCTTTAATGTACTAACCTGTCTCAGCCCCACTATTGAATCTTTTTTTTTTTTGGTACCGGGGATCGAACTCGGGTCCTTGCGCTTGTGAGGCAGGCGGCGGAACCACTGAACTAAATCCCCGGCCCCCACTATTGAATCTTGATGAAACTCCACAGGTTTGGGAAATATGAAAAATATGGTGGCAGGTTGTAATCTGTGTTGATATTTTCCTTGGATTTTTATCAGGTCCCTTATCACTGCCACTAGGAAGATTCGTGTGACAGCTTGAGGGAATGTCCCTTAAATATAAAAGAGCCATAACAAAGCTTTCCCATTAAAATGGATATTTGAAGGATATGTTTCATTTTTCATTTCTTAATGTCAGAAACAGGTACAATTTAGAAATTAGCCCACAAGATTTCTTTGGCAGATGCTGTGGAGGGAATTTTTCCTGGGTGCAGAGTACCACATTCCTGTACATTTACATGACAGAAAGAGGGCAAGAGCTTTCTTTAGGTTCTGTTTTATAAAGGCACTGACATTATTCATAAAGGCACTACTTTATTACCCTAATCACCTCCCTTAAGCCCCACCTCCTGATATCAGCACATTAGGTATATTTTAATATATGAGTTTTGAGGGTGGCACAAACATTTAGTTCATAACTATATTGAATGCATTGCGATTATGGACAACAAAATAATTCTCTCATGTCCTAAGCATCACATGT
Source organism: Heterocephalus glaber (assembly GCF_053883595.1). Taxonomy (NCBI): domain Eukaryota; kingdom Metazoa; phylum Chordata; class Mammalia; order Rodentia; family Bathyergidae; genus Heterocephalus; species Heterocephalus glaber. The sequence goes on from NW_028258138.1 coordinate 19,001,232, forward strand.
CATCATCACAAGTAGAAGGTTTCTGGATATAGCTGGTTCATGTTCAGTCATTAACTGAATGTTGGAAGTACATTATATACTCACCTCAGTTTTAGTTAATAAATGGACCTACTCTTATGTAATAAATTTTATCTACTTATGAGGATGAGTCCCTTGGCTATATCATCGTTAAAAATTTTATTCTTAAATAAAGCAGTTATTATAATAAACAGTTTATATTTCTGAGAAGTATATTTAAATATAAGCAAAGGAAATTATAAACAGTGTTTTGAGCAAACATGAAATAAAATAGTATTTGGGTCATTTTCAGAACAATATATGATTGGACAAACTCCCTAGTTAAATTGAAATTTTCTTGGGCCTTGACATAATACAAAATTTTCTTGGTCCTTGAAATACAGAAAAAAATTAAATATTAATATTTAATATTAAATAATTAAAAATAATTAAAAATTTAAAAGTATTAAATAATGTTCAAAATAAATTGGCTTATTATGACATAGATTTTCCAGAATAAATATTGTTTAAACAAATGTTTCTTGTGAATCTCCCAGATTATGAAGAATTAAAGATATAAGGCACTAAAATTTATTTTTTATGTGTTCATAGATAATTTTATGCAGACATTAGTAATTCTATCCAGAAGGGAACATAATGTCATATAAATTTATATATTTATATAAAGTTACAATATAATTATATAATGTATTTATATCATGCAAAACTAGTATACTTATTTTAGAATATTTAATTTACTGTGAACAATCATTCATTTAAAAAAAATTTAATGGAGGGATGCCCTATTCATGAGGAACACACTGAATCAGCCTGCGCCCCAGCAGCAATCCACTGGACACCCTCTGCTCCTCTGGCCTCTTCTCTGTATAGCCACCTGGTGCCACACTACAAAGACACAGAGGACACAAGACCACCAGACCACTGTACAGGGTAAGTTGGAGTCATCTTCACCTCCCATCAAGATTGGGTCTATCTTCAAGGGAAGGGCAGCTGGATCCTACAATACAACTCTGCAGAGTTCAAACCTACAGGAGGACAGAGAGCTCAATTTGGGACTTGCAGCCAGAAATCAACCTGAATCTCATGAGTCTGTGATTAGCTTGCTGAGATTCATTGACTTATATCAGCACACTGCTACCCATGTTGTCTATTGTGACAGCAGAGACACCCTGAAAGAGGCCCTTCATCTTCATTGTTTTTTTTAATTCCCAAAATTAGTATTATTAGTTTTTTTTCTCTTTTCTTTTCTTTTGCTCCTTTTATCTTTAATTTTTTTCCTACTCTTTGCAAATATTTGTTTTTCTCTCCTTTTTTCTCTTCTTTTCTTTTTCTTTTCTCTTTCCTTTCTCTCTCTCTTCCACTCACTCTCTTGCTCTCCCACATTGTTCATCTTCCCTTTTTGTCCCTGTTTTGGTCCTCATTTGGAGTTCTTCTTTATTTTCCTATTATTCCCTTTTTCCTTCTCATCTGTGTCCTCTGGAAACACTGCTAACCTTCCCCTATCCTTCTTCCCATCTGCCCCTCCCTCCCCAACCCCCACTAACTTCCCATCAAAAACGGTAAAATTGTTTTATTGAAGAGTTTATTCACTACATGTTGGGTTGGTCCTTGATCTTGATTTAATTCACACAGCTAAAGGTGATAGATTAATAACTACCACAAAATGTCATTTTTGAAGATGTATTTGATGCAGTGGTGTTGCTTATTGTATCACTTGGGCTAAGGTGTTGTTATTGATCTAGTCAATGAACTTTCCTAGTATAAGGAAAATGAGATAACCTTAGAGTCATTAGAGACTCAAAACTTAAAGACCAGCTATATCTGGAAGACACTTCTGAGGACCAATCATTCCATAAGGGTTCTAATTACAAGCAACCCAGGAGTTAAATGAAGGACAGTACCAAAAACAAAAATGAGAAGCCATTTAAGCAAGGCATAAACTCAGACTTCCACCCCACCAAGGGTAAATCCTGGGGGAAATGAAATGGAAAAGTCCCATAACCAACCACCTATATACCCTGAACTGATAGCACAGGAAGTAACAAAACAGATGAATGAGGCTCTAGAAAAATTCAAAGCAGAAGTAATCTCCCAGATATCTACAGATTTGGTGAGCAGAGTGAAAGACATGATTAGAGGATCTAGAAAAGAAACAGATAAAAAGATAGATGAGTTCAGAAACATGCTGGAAGCCAAGAATACCCAGCATAAGAAAGAAATGGAAACTATGATCGCCCAACAAAAGAAAGAAATGGAATCCATGAAACAGATTCAAACAGATATTCAGGAGATCAAAAACTCCATTGAAAGTATCCACAGCAGATTAAGGGAATCTGAAGATAGAATATCAGATATAGAAGACAGATTTGTGATTAGAGACCATGAAAATAGAAATTTTTAAAAAATAGTAAGGGACCATGAGAAATCAATCCAACAACGGCTAGATGATGCAAAGAAGAATAACATAAGACTGATAGGAGTCCATGAAAAAAAGGAGAAAACACAATTGACATAAAAAAACTGTTCACAGAAGTAATAGTGGAAAACTTCCAAGACAGAGGTAGAGATTTGGACATACAGATAAGTGAGGCATATAGAAATCCAACTAGCCATGATCAAAAAAAAAATCTACATCTAGACATATACTAGTCAGGATCCCAGAAACCCAACAGAAAAACAAAATCCTACAAGTAGTTAGAGAAAAGAAACAAATCACCTATAAAGGAAAGCCCATCAGAATCACAGCAGACTTCTCAACACAAACCCTCAAATCAAGGAGAGCTTGGAGTGAAGTAGTTAAGCCCTAAAAGAAAATAACTTCCAACCTAGACTGTTGTATCCTGAAAAATTATCTTTCAAAATCGATGGGGAAATTACATACTGCCATGACAAAGAAAACTTGAGAAATTTCATGAACACCAAACCAGCACTACAAGCATTTTGAAACAATGTCCTAGAAAAAAGCAATGAAGACCACAACTCCATGAGGCCCAACAGAGGGAAGCCACCAGGCAAAGTAAAACAATAAAGGGAAAAGGGGAAAAATAAGAAATGAAAGAGCCAACAAAAGTAAAACAGCATGACAAAGATAAATCAATATCTATCAATTATAACCCTCAATCTTAATGGCCTCAATTCACCAATCAAAAGAAATAGACTGGCAGAATGGATTAAGAAACAAAATGCAACAATATGCTGTATACAAGAAACACACCTAACTCAAAAAAAACCTCATAGACTGAAAGTAAAAGTATGGAAAACAGTTCTCCACACCACAAGCACCCAGAAGAAAGCAGGGAGGGATAGCAATCTTATTTGCAGACAAAGTAGATTTCAAACCAAAACTAATTAAGGGAGACAAAGATGGTCACTACATCTTTGTGCAGGGAACAATCCAAGAGGAAGAGATAACAATCCTAAATATATATGCACAAAATATGAATGCCCCCAACTATACAAAACAAATATTAATAGACATGAAAAACCAAATAAACACTAACACAATTGTAGTGGGGGACCTCAATACCCCACTATCACAAATAGCCAGATAATCTAGACAAAAGGTTAACAAGGAAATTCTAGAACTGAATCAAGCTATTGAACAAATGGACTTAATAGATGTTTACAGAGTGTTCCACCCCACAAATTCGGAATACATATTCTTTTCAGCTGCACAGGGGTCATTCTCCAGAATAGACCACATGCTAGCTCATAGGATATATCTAAATAAATGTAAAAGAATAGAAGTTACCCCTTGTATATTACCAGACCATAGTGCAATAAAATTGAAGATCAATAATATAAGAAACCGCAAAACCCCAACAAAGACATAGAAACTGAATAACACCCTCTTGAACAATCAATGGGTCACAGAAGTAGTTAAAGATGAAATTAAACAGTTTCTACAAGTAAATGAAAATGCCATGACAACATACAGGAATCTATGGGACACAATGAAAGCAGTTCAACGTGGGAAATTCATAGCAGTGAATGCCCATATTAGGAAAACAGAGAAAACTCAGATAAAAAACCTAATGCAGAACCTCAAGCTCCTAGAAAAAGAAGAGCAAAACAAATCCAAAGCTTGTACAAGAGAGGAAATTATAAAGATCAGGGCAGAAATCAATGCAATGGAGACTAAGAGAACAATACAAAAAATCAATTAATCAAAGAGTTGGTTTTTTAAAAGAATAAATAAAATCAATAAACCTTTAGCCAACCTTATCAGAAAAAGGAAAAAAAAGGCACAAATACATACAATTAAGAATGAAAAATGTGAAGTCACAACAGATCCAACAGAAATACAGAGGATCATTAATACCTACTTCGAGAACCTCTACTCCAATAAAATGGAAAACACAGAAGAATGAGCAGATTCCTAGATACATACGAAATGCCAAAGATAAATGCAGAAGATATAGAAATTCCAAACACCCCAATTACAATGAGTGAAATTGAAAATGTAATAAAATATTTACCAACAAAGAAAAGCCCAAGTCTGGATGGCTTCAGTGCTGAATTTTACAAGATATTTAAAGAAGAACTAATGCCATTACTCTTTAAATTCATCAAGGAATTTGAAAGGGAAGAAATACTTCCAAATTCATTCCTTGAAGGAAGTGTTACTGTGATTCCAAAACCAGGGAAAGACCCAACCCTAAAAGAGAACTACAGACCAATCTCCCTAATGAACATAGATGCAAAATTCCTCAACAAGATACTGGCAAACAGAATACAGAGGGTCATCAAGAAGATCATACACCCTGACCAAGTCGGATTTATCCCAGGGATGCAAGGATGGTTCAACATTCATAAATCAATAAATGTAGTACACCATATTAACAGAGTCAAGGACAAAAACCATATGATCATCTCAATAGATGGAGAAAAAGCATTCGACAAAATCCAGCACCCATTCATGATAAAAAAACCTACAGAAAATTGGAATAGAAGGCCTTTATCTCAACCTGATTAAGGCTATCTATGAAAAACCAACAGCCAACATCATACTAAATGGTAAAAACCTGAAAACTTTCAAACTAAAATCAGGAACAAAATAAGGATGCCCAATATCACCACTCTTGTTCAATGTAGTTCTGGAAAGATTAGCCATAGCAATTAGAAAAAAGAAAGAAATGAAAGGAATAAAAATAGGAAAAGAAGTTAAACTGTCATTATTTGGTGATGATATGATACATTACATAGAAGACTCAAAAAACTCAGCCAGAAAACTTCTAGACTCAATTGACAAATTCAGTACAGTAGCTGGATACAAGGTCAACACTCAAAAAACAATAGCCTTCTTGTACACAAATAACAGTCTCACTGAGAGAGAAATTAGGGAAACAATTCCAATTACAATAGCATCCAAAAAAAATGAAATATCTAGGAATCAATCTAAGAAAAGAAGCAAAAGATCTCTACACTGAAAACTTCAGCACTCTGAAAAAAGAGATAGAAGAGGATACAAGAAAATGGAAAGACATCCCTTGCTCCTGGGTAGGAAGAACCAATATAGTGAAAATGGCCGTACTTCCAAAACTACTATATGTATTCAATGCAATGCCAATTGAAATTCCAAAAATATACTTCACAGAACTAGAGAGAACAATCCAAAATTCATTTGGAAACAGAAGAAACCTAGAATAGCTAAAGCAATCCTAAGCAAAAGAGACATGGCTGGGGGTATCACAATCCCCAACTTGAAACTATACTACAAAGCTACTGTGATAAAATCATCATGGTACTGGCAAAGGAACAGACCTGAAGATCAGTGGAATAGATTAGAAGATCCAGAAACAACTCCAGACATGCTTAGCAACCTCATCTTTGACAAAGGAGCCAACCACCATCATTGGAGGAAAGATAGCCTATTTAATAAATGATATTGGAAAAACTGGATTTCAACCTGCCAAAGATTGAAACTAGACCCATATTTATCACCATGCACTAAACTAAGATCAAAGTAGATTAAAGATATAAATATTAAGACACAAACACTAAACTTGCTGGAAGATAAGTTAGGTAGAACTCTTGAAGACATTGGCATAGGAAAAGGTTTCATGAACAAAACCTCAGCAGCATGAGAACTAGCAGAAAGAATCAACAACTGGGATCTCATCTTATAAAAAAGCTTCTGCACTGCAAAAGAAACCACCAACAGAGCTTACAGACAACCTGCAATATGGGAAAAAAATTTTAGCAGCTGTACCTCAGACAAAGGACTACTATCTAGAGTATATAAAGAATTGAAAAAAATCAGACCCCTCAAATTCAAAGACCTAATTCAAAAATGGGCATATTAATTGAAAAGACATTTCTCAGACAAAGAAGTAAAAGCAGCAAATATATGAAAAAATGTTCAACATCACGGTCATTTGAGAGATGCAGATGAAAACAACACTGAGATTCCACCTCACCCCAGAAAGAATGGCTGCTATCAAGAAATCAACCAATAACAAATGCTGCAGGGGTTATGGGGAGAAAGGAACCCTTCTCCGTTGTTGGTGGGAGTGCAGACTGGTGCAACCACTGTGGAAGTCAGTATGGAGATACCTCCAAGAACTAGGACTAGAGGTCCCATTTGACCCAGCTATTCCACTGCTGGGTATCTTCCCAAAAGAATTAAAAGAATCATACCACAGTGATATATGTGCACCTATGTTCATAGCGGCACAGTTTGTAATAGCTAAAGCTTGGAAACAGCCCAAGTGCCTATCAATCGGAAACTGGATAATGAAAATGTGTTTTTTTTCAATACCTGGTACCAAAAAAAAAAAAGAAAGTAGAAAATGTGCTTTTTTTAAATAAAATGGAGTACTACTCAGCCATAAAGAATGAAAAACTAGAGTCATTTATAGCTAAATGGAGGCATATTGAGGCCATACCCTTAAGTGAAATAAATAGGACATATGTGTAAATAACGAATAGTTTCTCTAGTGTGAGAAACTGATAGTGTAAACAAGAGTTAAAATGATTAAAATGAATAATTAATAATTTGAAAAAGGAAAAATGGTCCAAGGACAATGGAGTGAAGGGAGGCGAAGGGTAAAGGAAAAAGAGGGAAAGGAAAAACTATGAGAAAAGAAAAAAAAAGTAAGTGAAATCTATGTAAATAGGGAAGGGTGGAGGGGGTGAAGGGCACAAAGCTAATGAGGAAAAAAATAAGAACCAAGATATATCATGTACAGGTACAAACACCCAATGATAAATGTAAACAAATTGTATACCTAAAATGTAACAATAAAATTAATTTAAAAATTTAAAAAAATTTTAATGCAAAAGAATTTTATTATTTCTAAAACAAGATTTTTAATATTAAGTCTCATGCACTTATGAGATATTTTTTCTTTTAACTGAATTTAATGACTATTTTAAGCCTCCATTCCGCCTACAAACAGGAAATAACATTTTCAGTATATGTAGTTAAGCATGCTAGGGGATTGCCTCCTCTTTTCTCCATAGTTGATTTTAAGTGGGAGAGTTCATGAAGTCCTGTGATATCACTGTGAAGGAGTGACTTCATGTAGAAATTGCCTACTCCTGAGTCATACTTGTGTTTCATTAGACATCTCATGATACATTAACAGATTAAATATAGTTATGAATGAGGAACAAAATTAAGGTGAAGTGAGGGAGATACCTAGAGCACAAAACTAAAATAGTTCACATTGGGGTCCTTTGAGTACTCTGACAAAAAATATTTATATGTATAAAATATGCACAAATATGTTGGAGTGAAGTTTCCACTTTACAAAATTAGAAAAAAAATCAGCTTGTATTCTGACTTGTGCTCAGTCGACTTTTAGTCACTTTAATAAGAGGTAATTATGTCGCTTTTCTCTTTGTCCTTAACCTAACATTTTGTGAATCTTTTACAAAATAAAAATTTTCACTCTTACATTGTACTCTCATGGCTTTGACAATATCTGCAAGCTTGTCTTGTCTTGGGGATAAAGCTAGAACATGAATTTCTAGGCTCATAAAGAAAACTCAATCAATTTGCATACAATTTTAGTGATTTAAAGAAAATATTAAATCAGCCAAGGGAAAAAAAGATGCATTGCACATAGAAGAGAAATAGATAAGAATGGCGGCAGACAGCTGCTTCCTTGTCATAAACAGCATATGCCCAAAGGCAGTAGAACGTTTTCAAGGAACTGCTATTCTAGAATTCTGTATTAAGTAGAATTACTTTTCAAAAGCAAAGATGAGTGAAGCCATTTTCAGACATCCAGTATCTGGAAGAATTCATCATCAGTTGATTTATATTACAAAATAATCTCCAGAGAGGTGGTTCAGAGAGAAGTAAAATGATACTACACAGAAATCTGACTCTACAAAAAAAAATTATGAAAATCAAAATGAGGAATATGTAGGTAAATCTAAAATGAACACTTCTTTGGACTTCACATAACCAGTAACCAGAAGGCCAAATTGGAAATATCACCAACTTGACACTGATTAACCATGATAGGAAGTAAAAAAAAAAGTTAGAGGCTGTTCTAAGCATGGATATGTTTGGAATCAGCCAGCCAGTTTGAAGATTTTTTTACTCTTTCTTCTTGTTCTTTTTGTTATAATCACAAGCATAGATGGATAAGTACAACAATATTAGCTATAAAATTTGTGTTTCAATATATCTGAAATAAGTTATAAACTATATCATAAGACCACTACCATGTCTAGCAGATATGATTTTGGCAAGAAAATGATTCCACTCTTGAAACCACATTGGGTGATGAAACCTTGAAGTTTGTTTCATCAATGTCCATCTTTCAAGAATCTTCAAAAGAAAGAAAGACTTATAGAAATTATGGATACTAGCCATACATGAAAGAGAAATATGTACAAATTATGAACTGTGAGAGCAATCAATTTGTGCAGCTGATATAGCTTTCCCAAATGAACACATGGAGTGTTTAGTTAGTTGACAGTCTTCAGATCTTATTATCAGTAAATCATTCAAATGGAGGCCACAGTTTGCCCAGAAAGTCTCAACCAATGTTGGACCTGGTAATATGATGTGAGGCCAGTTATTTTCATTGTGAAACTCCTCAACAGGCAGCCTTTCTTCTGCAGATTCCTATCGCATTGGTTTGGACATTCCTTGTCTATTTGCAACATGACTTGAGCCTCTTTGTAGCTATGCTGCCTCTGTATCTGTTTCTTTTTACAGATATCAGTTCTTCACAGCAGTCTGAAAAGTTTCTCTGTTCCCTTCTGATTTTTCCTCAATTTAACTTCCACAGGCATTAATGCACCAAAACATCTGCAATGCCTCACTTCATCTCTGCACTTATTTTCAATGTGAGATAATTAATGCCACATATATATATATATATATATAAGGTGTTGAGACTTTTCTCATTGCTGAGACAAAATACCCAACAGCCAATGTTCAAGGAGAAAAAGGTTATTTGACTCACAATTTGTAGTTTTTAGTGCAGAGTTGGCTGTCTCCAAATCAGGGTGGCATAGGAGAGGGGCATCACAGGGAGAAATATTCCATGGCAAGTGGGAAGAAGACAATGAAGCAGCAAGCAGAAGCTGCAAATCTCCCTTCACCTTTCATCCCATCTGGCATACAAGCCTTTTGAGTGATGTCATCCACACCAAGGATGGGCCTTCTCATCATCCACACCTAGAACTATGCTAGAACAATCAGGGACATGCAAGTGGTAAGAAACTGGAAATAAGTATCACAGCATAAGAATGAATTGTGCTTTCAACTGTTTTGTATTTTAGTGAACATTTCTGCTTAGTGTAATCAACTGTAACTAATTGTTTTCTCCATGGTGAGTTTTTTTCTTGTATCTTAAACTTTTTTGATAAAAGTTGTTTTGCAGTAGAATAACACAAGTTTCTAGGGATTGTGTAGCCAGAAACACTAATATACTTCCTTCTAATTCTTTTTTATTTGTATACATTTGTAGTACAACATGGGGAGTTTGTACATGTGCATGATGTTTTTTAATTCTTTATTTTTAATCCTTTTCCCCTCACCTCCCTCATCCTCATCCTCCTTGCATCTCTTGGACTCTCTGTCTCTCTCTCTGTCTCTCTCTCTCTCTCTCTCTCTATATATATATATATAATTTTTCTGTATTTCTTCAATTCATTCTTTGCATGATTAAACCATGTTCAACAATTACACCAAAATCCTAATAAAAAAATCCATAATACATACATAATTACATAGCCTCACAGCACTAAGAAAAATTTGTCATTTTTCAATATAGTCATAATTTACTTTTAAAGATAGTTTTCTTTAGTCTTCTCTATTTATTTATTAACATTCATAACCTTAGTCATCTCTATTTATTAACTTTTATATCTAAGGTATAGAGACAATTGTTTTCTCCTCACTACATATAGCCTTTAAAATGTCCTTTTTTGTACATAATTGCAATTCATAATATTTATGTTTCTTTTTTTAAAATTTATGTATGTAGGTATGTATGTATATATTTAGTTGGAACTTCCTTTTCATTTCAGAGGAACTCAAAGGACTATTCTTGTGAAACACAATCCTGACAACATTTGTACTAAGAATTCTAGTTCTGGAAAGCATTTCAAACCTCTGGATTGGCATAGCTGCCCCCACTCTCCCAGAAAGTCCATTGCATTTGTTGAAATGCCTATAAGAAGATTCATTTGCATGCACTTCTGCTGTAAGTCACTTCTCCCCAAATCTCATGAGCACAGCTAATGCTTGAAACAACAGGTGCATACATAAAAGCACTTGAACTCAACATAAACCAACTCAACTTGGTTTCGACCTTTATGGAGAAATGCAAGTTCCAGTATTTCCCAAGTAGCTCTTGCTAGAATCTTCATTCTGCACAACTATAGGAATATTTTTAGAAATGTAGCTTTTAGACTGAAAAGAACTTTCTCAATCCACAGTTTGGAAAGTATACAAATAAAACCTTAATGTTTTATTTCTTTTTCACTACCTACCTTTGAAAATTATTTAATTTGATAAGGCCGTACATATCCTCTTACTTACTGGGTAAAGTCGCTTCACAGTACACGGTTTAAGTAAATGGGTAGGAAAAGATCATACAGGTTTTAATTTGGACCAAGTTTCTTCCCAGACTTCATATGTTGAAGACACAACTCCCTATCTGAATGCATTTGGACATTAAACCCATAAAAATGTCATTCAAATGGGAAAGGTTTATGTGTAGTGTTGCGATGCTATAGGATTAGTGTCCTTAAAAGACACCAGGGAAATTATTGTCTCAGACAAGTGAGGAAACAGTGAGAAGGCAGTGGTCTGTAAACCAGGAAGAGAGCATCATAAAACGCAAAACTTACAGACATCTGGATCTTGAATTTATACTCTTCTTAAATGAATAAAGGAAATATATGTTATTTAAACTTCTAATCTACGGCATTTTGTTATGGCAGACTGAGAAGCCTAATGTAATCTGTATCTATCAAAATACTATCTGGCCCTTCACAGAAAACAATTTTTATCAACTCCTATTTGTTAAAGTAGCCTGAATAGATTTATGATTTTTTTTGCATTTTGTAGACTTCACAAAATAAAAAAATCTAGGGAGTGCTGACCATGTTTAACATGTAGAAGAGATCAATAATTGAATGGCAATAGTTAATCAGTATGTGACAGTGCTCCATAATACTGTCAGCAAATTAGGGGTTTTTTATTAATAATATTTACAGCCTGGTTTATGGATCTAACTGAAAGGTGCTGCCTCCTTTGTCACATTAAGTAGACAATTGAGTGTTTAACTTTCAATTTCATATGATTCTCAATGAGAATGCTTTGATAATGTAAGATAAGAACTCATTAAAACCTATGAAGACAGGGCCGGGGATTTAGCTCAGTGGTTCTGCAGCCTGCCTCTCAAGCGCAAGGTCCCAAATTCAATCCCCAGTACCAAAAAAAACAAAAACAAAAAATAAACAAAAAAACAATGAAGATATTCTAATTTTTCTAGGTGACAAATTATGTCAAAAAAACAAGGAATATGATCCAGTTCAAGCCGAAACCCAATTGTTGTGAGTCAAAAGAAGTGTCCAATATCCCTGTCACCACAGTACTGCTAAACAGTTCTTCTGAAACAAAGGAATTGAAGTATGGAGCTTGTTCCTTCAGTTCTGTACTACTCAAAATTAATTGTCACCTTGACACAATTAATTTACACATCTCCGCAGAGTGATTGGGTCATGGAGGTATGACATTAAAAGGGGACTGGTTGGAAGTGGATCAATAGGCTGTTCCTATTAAGGGACTATCTTCTGATGGCTCTCTCCCTGTGTTCTGTTGACCAGCCACCATGAAGTGAGCATCTGTGCCCATCCACACCATTCTGCCCTGATGTTCTGTGTCAAGTCCAACACACAGCACTGGAACCAAAAGCTTTAAAACCACAGGTCTAATAATCAATTTCTTTCTTTAACTTGTGGATGTTGACTCTTCTGTCACAGGGACAGGAAGGTGAGCAATACAAGAGCCAATGGAGAGTTCTGTGAATATACTCTTCTCTGTGCTTGGAGCAAAAGCTAAGGAGGAAGAGACTGTGTCTCCAGAACTAATATGATTAAATTATTTCAAATGTAGAATATAGAGTCCCAGAAAGAAGCCAAAACTTGCCAGGCTTTACATCTTGGAAAGAAAAAAAAATCAATAATGAGTGACATGATTAAATCCCTGTCTAACATGTAACTTATGTTTATTTTTAATTATTCATTATAGGAGTCATTTTGTCCCTTTGTCTGTTTTTTGCTTACTGTGATTTTATTAAAATTACACAATTCCTTTTATATTAAGAGAATTTTGCTACTTTTGAGAAAAATCTGCACACATGAAAGAATGAGAACTCTCACATATAGTATGACATTACCTCACAATTACTTAAGACATTGAAATTAGAGGCTTTTATACATATCTATGACATGAAGCACCTGTCTAATCTCCTTTTGAAAATGAAAAAGGGAGGGTTTCCTAACATTTACCTCAGGTAGATGGCCTTATATTACACAGAATACATATAATGTAGCTCTTGAAGAAAGTGATGTAATATACAATGATTTTCTTATTGTAAAATATTTTTTTAATTCCCAACTGAGAAGTCTTTCATTTTCTAGTATTTATGTACTTTCTCAAACTTGGAGAAACCAGTGTAACAAGCTATCCATATCTTCTTTTTAACCATAGTGGATTCTTCTAGTTTCCCAATAGTCATAACAGCAATGGTGCTTTTGCCCTGATACAGCTTCAGTGAACAAACTTTTACCACCCTGCCACCCACAACACACACATGCACACACACTCATGGAAGTCTATATACCTACCAAAACTAAGTGCTACCTACACATTCTTTAGTTAGCAGTTTAATTTCCCTACCATAGGCAGACTTTCCTGGTCGGAAAGTTAAGCCATCATGAAACTTTCTCCATAAAAAAATTTCCTCTTAGTTCCAAATGAGAATTTACTTTTTCTCTTAGTTCCCAATGAGAATTTACTAACATGGAAAAGTCCCAAAGTATTACATTTGCTTCATACTTCCTTCCTACTATCATACTATTCCATAATGGTCAACAAAATCCTTTCTTTCAATAAATTATGATGTAGGAATAAAATCCAACTTTAGATTAAAAGTAACTGTTTTTATCTGCTCCAATTAGTGTTATTGGGATTTTTGGATTGAAGGAGTACACCAAAAATGCTGAAAGGTTAATGTAATTTTATGTGGTTTATACTGTCATGTTGTCCCTAGTCAACACACAGTCGGATGTTATCTCACTGTGGAAATAATTACACAGCATCACTGAAATCTCTGGAAAATGAGGGAATGAAAAAACGTAATTCCAGTTGTGTAGGAGCACATGAACTAGCACAAGTAACACAAACACAAAAATGCATAAATACATATATGTATATATGAATACTCATATACATATGCATATGTATATATGACATTATACATGTTTTGAAATCTTGATTGTCATCCAAAAATATTTTATGCAAAAAAGTCTTAGAAGAATACATTGGAAAAGTACCACTTTTACATTTTTCTACATATAAAAATGTTGCAAGTGATGTTTTTGTACAGTGTTCCCATATTGATCATATAGCAAAATATAAACATTAAATTATACCAAACTTTCCCTCTCCTAACCAAGAGTTTCTGTTTCTTTGTTTTTATGAGTGATTAAAAATTTTCAATTTCACGAGCAATTAAAAATTCCAAAATATTTTTCAATCTTGGATACATACTGATTAGGATCAATTAATTCCACATTTTCATTTTCCTGATTGATCATATATTTAAGGATGAATGTTTGCCATTTATTTAATATGTAAGATACCCAGAATTCCAGCATTTCACTCATACTACAATTTTTTAAGAGGCAAGCGCTGCCTTGAAGAGGTCCTGAATTTTGTGTGATAACTAACCATAATAATTGTTCAGAAAATAATTTATTTCTTTGTATATTTCTGTACCCTGTAGAAGGTCCTTTACACTCTGAAGTCTTTATGGGATTTTAAAATATCAACCTTAACAAATGCAGTTAGCAAAGTATATTTAGCCTGTTCAGAAAACAAAAATATTAGTAATAAAAGGACTTTCCTCTGAATCCTCTGTCATTTTAAGCCTAGTGACTGTGAAAAGGAGCACAGAATATTTCAGCAGTGTGCACCTCTCTGCCCCGAAATGGGATGAACGATGTTCACAAGACACCTAATATTGGAAGCCTGTGTTTTACGATCATATTCACTTCCCAGTTTTAGCTGGGCAGCATTCATAAGATTAAGATGGTAACTCAGTTAAAAAAATTGAAGAAAAAAGGATAGAATCCATAAAGGAAGAGTGAAACATTTTCTCTTTCACATTAAACTTGCTTCCTTTAAAAAATAGATCTTTGTTTAATCTCTATTTTAAGTATTGTTTATAGTCATTGTACGTAGCTTGAATATTATAGATAATATAAGAAAAAATGGCATTTAATCCTAAGTCTGAAATAGAACAAGCAGCACTATACTTTGTTCATTTATTTCCTTTAGTGCAATCTAAAAGTGGTGAGTCCAAGCTAAATCTGAGTTCTGCTTCACACATGTGCAGGGACATCAAACTCTCTTGTGTTCACTCTCTATTTTGGTGGGAAATGGAAGAATTAAAATGTGTGATGGGGTGTTAAATTGGGAAATTCCATCCCATAGCTGAGATGCCTCAGACTAGAGGCTGTAATACATTGTCAGAAGGAGAAGCTGTGAGAAAAGTACGAAAGCAGGCAGTGAAGAGAACTAATGCTACCCTTGTAAGTAACTCCAGACCCCTCTGTGAGTGAAAGACACTTACAGTGCAGCAACCCAAAGTGAACCTGAGGAAGCAATTCCATGTTGTGCAATTGATTTTTTTTTTTGGTACCGGAGATCTAACTCGGGTCCTTGGGCTTGCAAGGCAGGCAGAGAAACCACTGAGCTAAATCCCGGGCCCGAGGTTGTGCAATTGAAAATGAACTCTGCCAAAGGGCCAAAGGGAACCCGCTAGATAAAACCTGTGCAAAACAATGCGAATTGGCATGGGTTAAAATGCCTAAAAATCAGAAATTAAGAGGACAGTGATTGCCATCCAATGACAAATGCTGCCTGCCTGGGAATAGGATTAATCCATGGAGATCCTAGCTGAAAGACTGTGAAGAAGCTGTGAACACACCCATGAGAGCGTAAACTCATCTTACTATACCAAACAACCTACTTGGCAGCTACTGTTCCCGCTCCTAAAAGCTACAAGTTTCAGTGCAGTAGCGATGGGAGAGGAGAGAGAAGAGGACATCCAGGGAGGAAGGACCCTTCCCTCGCTGGTGGGGATACGTTGAGGAATAAGTGTGACTTTCTAATTAGGATTTAATTCTGAAAACCGTAGTAGAATGTACATTTGATTTCTGAACCCAGACTCCTTAAAGTTTAAAGCGACTGTGAGATTCTCTCTTACTGTGATCCCTTACCTTGATGCACAAAACCTTTGTAATGAACCTGTATAAGGTTCATTTAACCGTGGATACAATGTAATATTCCAGTGAATATTAAAAAGAATACAGGAGACTGAATAAAACTCTGTTTTGATAACATTATTTGTTCAATTCTGATACAACATATAATTTATGATTTTGATAACATTTTTGGCAATATGACTTAATATAAATTATTTTTATTAGTTTACAAAGAAGAGAGAAAACACTTTTCTTTGTAATTACATTCTGAAGTATCAAAAGTCAACAATGTCCCTGACATAAGTATGCTCTTATATGATTATCTTAATCATTACTATCATTTCTTATTTTATTATCTATTTTTTATATTTATTAAAGAACAATGTGAATTGAAATAATTTAATTTTATTTACAATTAGCAACTGGAAGTTATATAGTCATTCTGTAGAGCAGAGTAAGATAAAAATAGCATTATGATAAAATAGTAAAAAGCTCAATAGAACAATGAAATATTATCATAAAAATGTGTTTTTACATTAAATATACCTGTATTCATTAAGGGTTAGTAGTGATACTGGTTTATCAAAAATATTTGAAAAATAATAGTATACCTTAAAGATATAGGGTTTTTTTTTACATGAACTGTAGGAAATGGAACAAAATCTTCAAGGGCTAAAACAGCCTCTCAACCTCCACCACATCCCCCCTTCAAACTTTTTGCATAATTCTCTAAAGTTCTGTAAAATAAATTTAAGATACTCTGTATTATAAACTAATACACTCTTCTGGATAAGTCTTCCTGGAGTGAGAGAAAAGACAAATGTGGAAATAGATAAATATGAATGGCAATGATGATTAAGTGCTTTCAATCTGCTGGATATCTGAGTATAAGTATTGTACTGTTTTGTGACAATTACCACTACCTGAAGCTTTGCAAAGCATATATTGATTCTCTCCTCACGTTTGTGGATCTAGGTGTTCTATTCCAGTCTCTCAAATGAAATTGAGGTGTCAGATGGGCCTGAGGTTTAATAAGCTCTTCCCAGGCCCCGTAGTCATTGGCAGAATTTATATCCTTGCATTGGGAGTGATCATGACTGTAGACTTCTTTAAAGCAAGCAAAAGAAAAAACTGGAAGGGTGAGAGGGAGAGACAAAGAATGGGAAAAGACTTTTTCTTCCAGTCTCTCATCTTTATATCCTATTTCAAAGGGCTCAACTAGTATAGTCAGAGTCATCGAGAGTAATCTCTCTCGTAATTAGAGACCTTGCTCACGTGCGTAAAATCCCTTTGCCATGCAACACAACATAATCATAGAAATGACCACTTCCCATACTCAGAGTCTCTGCTTATACTCAAGGTGGAGCACACACGATGCGGTGTGCACATGTTGGGATAGGAATTTGAGGAGCCAACTTGGAGATCTATCTCCTCCTCCTTGCCTTCTGTTAACAATGGAATTTAACGCTTTACCGTATGATTACTTATAGAGAGCTAATAATGTATAACTTCTAGGTTTTGCTTTTTTTTTTTTTTTTTTTTCAGTACCGGGAACCTAACTCTGGGTCTTGAGCTTGTAAGGCAGGCGTGGTGCCAGTGAGCTAAATCCCTGACCCTTCTAGGTTTTGTTTCTAAGTAGACTTTATACAGCAGATGCAGCAAAATAAAATTAAAGATTCTTAGTTGCATCAATTTTTGTAAAAGATGAGGAAATACTAATTATAGTTATTTTATATATATATACATACATATATATATTTATTATTATTATTTTTTGGTACTGGGGATTGAACTTGGGACCTTGCGCTTGTGAGGCAGGCGGCAGCACCACTGAGCTAAATCCCCACCCCACTGATTGTATTTATATTGAAGCAAATACAGCAATATGATAATACTGAACAATTTTTGCATGGATTCTGAGATATAAGGGTATTCAAAATCCCCTGCTCTTTAAGAGCTTCAGTGTTGTTCCCCCAACCACCAAGCACCCCATTGTTGAACTATTCCTGATCTTTTCCTTTATATCTATGTGGGTGAGGAGGAGTTAGACACTTTGTGGTCAATTGGTAGGAGAACTATAGAACAGATATGAGACTATGGTATCTAAAAAAGTTAACAAGTGGAAACACAATTAGAAAACACTGCTATAATGGGAAAAAAACCTAAGTTTGTTTTTGAAATACAGAAGAAATAAAAAGATAGTTGGATAATCATCAAACTTAATCCTAAAAATTTTAGATGATTGTGTTACAGAAAGGAAAACTAAGTTTAAAAAACAATGACAAGTAAAAATCATTTTATTACATTAAAATATTCAACTTTATTGCTCAAAATTAAAGAAAGGAAAATTGTAGTGCTCATGCTCTACTCACTCCTATGTCTTATGGCCTTTCCCACACTATTTCAGAGATGTACCTGGGATAGTCTCAGGAGGAAAAGTAATTATACTTCCACCTGAATCTTAAGCATTGAAAAAATGTAATCGTTTTTATATTGTTAGTATACTTTTTTCCCCTCTAATTTTGAATGTTCATCTAGAAACATGAATTGATCCGTGTGCCATGGTATACACATGCTATCCTATCTACTGGGGAGGCTGTGGCAGGAGGCTTGCAAGTTTGTATCCAGTATAGACAACTTAGCAAGACTGTGCTTACAATAAAAATAAAATAAGGTTTTTTTTAAGGGCTGGAATGTAACTCAGTGGTAGAGTGCCTGCCTAGCATGCATTCAATCACCAATACTACAAAAATAATAACATTCATACATACATACATATATAAAATAAAAGTAATTCAAACTGAAAAAATTCAATATTTATATTTACAGACAAAGCCATTCATTCAAAACAATAGTACAATTTTTACTGATTCATATCACTGCAAACTATAATTGTTTGATTGTTAGGTGTATTAATTAGACTGTACTATGACAATAGTTGTCAGAGCTGAATTCTGAGCTGTATTTCTTTTTGTAATTAGCAGATTTTTTGGTTTGTTTGTGCAGCTGCACAGTATGTCAACAAATTCTGTCAGGAAACTTCTGAAAGAAAAGTTCACTGATAAACCCATGTGTTAAAATATGTTGTTGCTTAAAAACATTTGAGGAATACAAGATTTAACAACCTGAAGAAATAAAATAATACGAATTTTGTAACATTAAAATGTTCACAGTTAGGCAATAGAGTTACTTTTATATGTCCAAAACTTAAGAACATAAAATTGCAAGGTATAAAATCAATACTGTTTACTATAAAAAAATAAAAAAGAGTACAAAATTCTTACATCAGGTTGACATGTCATAACTGGGCACATTTTATCTATTACAGCGAGTAAAACAGAGATAATTGTGATGTGACCATATAAAATTTTGCATTAATTGTAAACCACATATTTTACTCAAACTAAAATCCAAAATCATACCTAGCTCAAATATTAGAACTTAAATACAATAGCCCTGATAATTGGTAGTTGAGACATAATCCTTTCTTTTGTTATATAATAATCTTGTAAATTTACTGCCTCATTAAGGGAAATTAAAGAAATTCCGCAAATTTATGTTACTACAGTTCATAGTGAATATCGAGAATCATTTAAAGGTTGAATGATTATCCCTTATTCAGTGTGAATACATAAGAGTCTCTGTATTGATATTTGTAATTCTGTTCATCTAAAATACCCTGAACCAAATATCCTAACACACACACACACACACACACACACACACACAAACACACACAAACACAGATATACAGCACATATTATTTTTAGAGTGCATGACTTATAGATCATTATAATTCAAAAACTCAAAATTGTCACCAAGTTTTAGATTTATCTGCAAATGGAGAATTTATGTGTTTAAATTTTAGACATTGCTTACAATTTTTGGATTAAATAAATGAAAATAAACTAGCTAAGTCTATTAAGATGTAATGATATTTTAATTAAACTATTTATATGAAACTACAATTTATAAAGTAGGCTCTTGTAACATGTATTTGAAATTTTATGCATTAAAATATTAGCCAAATATCTTATTAAGTTGCATTCAATTTTAAATAATGGCCTTTAAATAATTGTCATATTTTGCATAAATTTGTATTAGAAATATTCTCTGATGTGGTCATATTGTATTTTAAAAATTAATCAAATACAGTTTAGATAGTTTGTACAGTCTTACATGCTATGTACATAGGTATAAAGTCAAGCTATTTTTTTTTTACAATCCCCGAACAAATCTTTACAAGTAAGCCACAGTAATAAGTGAGGAAATTGGTGACTATATTTAAATTTCTCAAGTACAGAGCTAACTAGAAGTTGGCAAAATTAGAGGACAATCTCTCCCTAATAGTATATGGTCCATTCATTCTTACTGTTAATACTGATAAGGTATAATTTGTTTACACCATCATATAATTAATTTTCTACTTCTTTGCTCTTTTTTAATCTTTTCACTTTCTGTGCCTTTTTGTCAGTATTTGAATATTCTAGTTAATTTTTCTAGTTTTATACTTTCTGAAACTTTAGACCTTTATTAAACGTTTGCACATTTTCACGACTATTTCCAGTGTGAGGTAAAACAAAGGTCTCAGTGCTACTCTGATTGTCCTAGCATGGGAAAGGCCTGGGCTTGCATCAATGCTACTACTGATGAAGCATCTTACTTTATCACCTATTTTTACTAATCTCAGAAACTCTACATCAAATTAAAAAAAAAAGGGGGGGGTCGGGGATTTGGCTCAGTGATTTTGCGGCCTGCCTCACAAGCGCACGGACCCAAGTTCAATTCCCAGTACCAAAAAAAGAAACCCTGCATCATACAATATTTACCTCCATCTACATAAGCAAAAGATATTTCATCTCTGAAAAATCATGTTAAAACTGTTACAGTTTTAGACATACAGGTTTTTGGCAAAATAATACATAATGTTCTTATGTGCCACTATCACAATTTTTCTTTTGCTTAAATTCCTTTATTGGTACATTTTAGGTATACAATATGTTTACATTTATCATTGGGTGCTTGGACCTGTACATGACGTATCTTGGTTCTTTCTTTTCTTCATTCCCTGTGCTCCCTTCCCTATTTACAAAGATTTTGGTTCAATTATTTCCTTTTCATAATTTTTCCTTTCCCTTCTTTCTTTTCCCCTTCCGCTTCCACTTCCCCTACCATTTCGGACCTTTTCTTCCTATTTCAAATTATCAATTATTTCTTTTAATCATTTTAATCCTTACTTATGTTATTTACACTTTCAGTTTCTCACACTAGAGAAACTATTCAGTATTTACACATGTGTGTCCTATTTATTTCACTTAAGAGGATGGCCTCAATATGCATCCATTTAGCTATAAATGTTTCTAGTTTCTCATTCTTTATGGCTGAGTAGTACTCTATTTTATAAAAAAACCCACATCTTCCTTATCCAGTTTCCAGTTGATGGGTACTTGGGCTGTTTCCAAGCTTTAGCTATTACAAACTGTGTCACTATAAACATGGGTGGACACATATCTTTGTGGTATGATTCTTTTAATTCTTTGGGGACGATACCCAGCAGGAGAGTAGCTGGGTCAAATGGAACCTCTAGTCCTGGTTCTTTGAGGTGCCTCTGTACAGATTTCCACAGTGGTTGCACCGGTCTGCACTCCCACCAACAATGAAGAAGGGTTCCTTTCTCCCAACACCCAAGCCAGCATTTGTTATGGGTTCATTTCTTGATAGCAGCCATTCTTTCTGGGGTGAGATGGAATCTCAGCATTGTTTTCACCTGGATATCTCCAATGACCAGTGATGTTGAACATTTTTTTCATATGGTTATTTGCTGCTTTTATTTCTTTGTCTGAGAAATGTCTGTTCATTTCAGATGCCCATTTTTGAATTGGGCCTTTGAATTTGGGGGGTCTGATTTTTTTCAGTTCTTTATTCTAGATAGTAGTCCTTTGTCTGAGGTACAGCTGCTAAAATTTTTTCCCACATTATATGTTGCCTCTTAGCCCTGTTGGTGGTTTCTTTTGCAGTGCAGAAGCTTTTTAATTAGATGAGATCCAAGTTGTTGATTCTTTGTGCTAGTTCCAGTGCTACTGAGGTTTTGTTCATAAAGTCTTTTCCTATGCCAATGTCTTCAGAGTTCTACCTAACTTATCTTCCAGCAAGTTTACTGTTTCTGCCTTAATATTTAGATTTTTAATCCACTTTGATCTTAGCTTAATGTATGGTGATAGATACGGGTCTAATTTTAATCTTTGGCAGGTTGAAATCCAATTTTTCCAACTCCATCTATTAAATGGACTATCTTCCTTCCAATGAGGGTGGTTGGCTCCTTTGTCAAAGATGAGGTGACTGAGTATGTTTGGAGTTATTTCTGCATATTTTAATCTGTTCCACTGATCCTCAGGTCTGTTTCTTTGACAGTACCATGCTGTTTTTATCACAGTAGCTTTGTAGTATAGTTTCAAGTTGGGGGTTGTGATATCCCCTGCCATGTCTCTGTTGCCTAGAATTGCTTTTGCTATTCTAGGTCTCTTCTGGTTCCAAATGAATTTTTGGATAGTTTTCTCTAGTTCTGTGAAATATATTGTTGGAATTTCAATCAGCAATGCATTAAATCTATATAGCAGTTTTGGAAGTATGGCCATTTTCACTATATTTGTTCTTCCTACCCAAGAGCAAGGGACGTCTTTCCATTTTCTTATATCCTCTTCAATCTCTTTTTTCAGAGTGCATAGTTTTTAGTATAGGGGTCTTTTGCTTCCTTTGTTAGATTGATTCTTAGATATTTCATTTTTTTGGATGCTATTGTAAAAGGAATTGTTTCCCTAATTTCTTTCTCAGTGAGTCTTTTATACAAGACTTTTATACTTTTATATAAGAAGGTTATTGTTTACCATATGATCATCTCAACAGTGCAGAAAAAGCATTTGAGAAAATCCAACACCCATTCATTAAAAAAAAAAAACCCTACAGAAAATTGGAATAGAAGGTATTTATCTCAACCTGATTAAGGCTATCTATGAAAAACCAACAGCCAACATCATACTAAATGGTCAAAAACTGAAAACTTTCATGCTTAAATCAGGAACAAGACAAGGATGCCCACTATCACCACTCCTGTACAATACAGTTCTGGAAACATTAGCCACAGCAATTGGAGAAGAAAAAGAAATAAAAGGCATAAAGATAGGAAAGGAAGAAGTTAAACTGTCATTATTTGCTGGTGATATGATACTCTGTATAGAAGACCCCAAGAATGCCACCAAAAGTCTTCTAGACTTAATAACCAAATTCAGTAGAGTAGCTGGACACTTTTACAATTATTGAGCCAACACTAAAAAATTATTATTAGCTAAAAACACCCAGCTCAGTTCAGATTTACTTAGTTTTTGCCCAAGTGTTTGCCTGTTTCAGGAATACGTTCAGATTTCATGTCTCTTTAGGCTCTTCTATCTGTAGCATTTACTCAGAATTTGATAGTTTCTGACGATCATGACGTTTATGCACACTACCAAAGTATTAGTAAAATATCTCCCTATTAGAGTTTCAAGTATTTTCTCAAAATGAGTTTGGAGCTTTGGATGATTGGAAAAAGCACTGTAAGATTAAAAATCATTTAACTAACATCTATGAAAGCACATAGTGCCCATATAACATCATTTTAGATGATGACCATTTCATCTGCCAGTGGTAGGACTTTTCAGGCTTTTTAAATATAATATCAGTTCTCCTCATTTCATACTATGCTCCTTGGAAAGATTTCGCCATACAAACCCCACACATAAAGACATGGGGCTGAGGAAGCTGTGCTTCATATTCAGGAGAAATTAAGGACATTTGGAAATTTTCTCCATGGGGATTTTTCTTCCTTCCTATGTATTTATCCACTTAATTATTAATTGATCCTAGCATAAACTCATTAAAATATTGTTTTATTTACTACTACAACACTTCCTATTTTGGCCACTGGATACTTCGATGTTCCATTGCCATGCCCTATAAATGTATAGATAACTATTTTTTTATTCTCTCATTTTCAGGTAGTACAAGATGATCCAGACTTGTTTTATCAAAGCAAGAACGAGAGCTGACATATTTATTTCTGCTAATCTCTGTTGCTTCTTTTCTCTATCAGATGACAGTATGATAAACTATATCTATGATACTTACCAATGGATATGTATTTATCTATAAATATTTGTACATATGTACTATGTTAAGTAAATATCAATTCATATGGATAGACCAAATTCTGACTTGTTACTACATGGGTCATGCTATACTTCTTTCATTGTTTATCTGTAAATTCCCATTCTAATAATAAGATATCTGATGTCATCATTTGCCAAAAATATACTAAATTGTTCCATTCCAATGTATGTATATTACAGTACCAGAATTTTTTAACTCATATTCCCAGAGGAGAAAAAATTAACAATTAAGCTTCAGTATTTATGTATAATTTCTTCCCCTAATTTTATGGATTTTAGTTATTTCTGAAGGTAGATGAAGACCAGCACCTTTTTCTCCTGCTTTCTTCAATGAGATTTAAAATATTTGCAATAGCAAGTGCAAAGTCTTGATTTTGATCTCCATACCAATAATAATAATAATAATAATAATAAATAATAAATAAAATATTTTCAATGCATTTAGGTTATTTTGTAACATTTCTTACTCAGTCTGGTGAATTTCTCAACTTTTTAAGGAATGTTTTTAATTTGCATGTATTATAATGTATTATGTGCTATAAATTCAATGTGTTTTAACAAATTCATATTATTATTCAGCCACAAAATGTGTTATACAGAAAAGAATCACTACCTAAAAATATTTAACTCCCCATCCTTGCCCTCAAGCACCTGAGAGCCACTTATTTTCAGTGTTTCTATAGTTTTGCTTTTTGCAGAATGTTACATAATGGTAATCATACAGTTTACTGCCTCTTCAGAGTGGTTTCTTATATTTCACCACATACATTTTAGTGTATTCCTAGCATTTTGTGATTGATCATTGGTTTCATTTCTTTGTACGAGTACATCACAGTTTGTTTATACATTCCCAAATTGAAGGAAATCCTGCTTTCTTACTTCCAGCAGTTTTTTGCTACTATAAATAAAGCTTCTGTAAATATTGCAATCTGATTTTTATGTAGACAGTTTTCACATCGGGTGGTAAATACTTAGGAGTACAAAGTTGGACATATGGAAAAACCAAGTTTAGTTAGTAAGAAACTGACAAATTCTCTTCGATGTTGTGTCATTTTGCATATGACAGCAAAAACCAAAGCATTCTTGCTATTCCACATCATTACCCACAATATAATTGGTCAGTGTTTTTTTTTTTTTTGCTTCCTTGCTTGCCTTATTTTTATTGGTAGCCATTCTAAAAGGTATACAGTGCTATTATTTTGTGTTCTGTATTTTCATTTCCCTAATGAAAGATGATATTTAGCATCTCTTCACTTACTGATTTGTTTGTAGTGTTTTCATTGATAAAATGGTAGTTTAAAACTTTTATATATTTTTCATGTTCAGAGAAGTTTTAGATTCATAAAAAAGTAAACTGGGAAGTACAGAGTTTCCATGTAATCCCTCTCCCTGTATGTGCACAGCCTTCTCTATTTTTAGTCATTCTAACTTGTGTGTGTGTGTGTGTGTTGCTGAGGAACAAACCCAGAAATTCACACATATTGAACACATGAACTACCACTGAACTATATCCAGCCCTGACCATTTTTATTGGGTAACTTTTTCTTTATTATTTGCACTCTAAAAATTATTTACATTATTATAGATAGATGACCTAGGAAAAAATACTAAAGGCAGTCAGATAGGGCTAAGTCCTTGAGAGGGCCATGACAAAGGTGAAAAACACTACAGCTGCACATTGGCTGAAAACCAGGCTTCAAGATGGAGACAAGATGACCAGACCAGCATACTTCTTCAAAGATCTGGGCTTAAAGAAGTATAGATAGGCATAGCCCACTCTGGTGGGTGACCAGAGACCTCTGGACCCACCAACTCCTAGGAAAATCTTTGTTCTTTCTATCCATGCTTGCTAAGTGACTTGCTTCCCAATTGGACCACCATTACCTAAGTGACTATACTTGTAATATTATTGGATGTTCATGGCTGTGGCCCACTTTGTACCCACATGGGTTTCGCCCTATAAAACTTCTCTGTAAAGTGGGGTCATTGGGCTACCCACTTGGGACCTCTCTTGGCCCTCAGGAGCTTTCCTATCAATGAATATCTTCTTACTTTTAACCCCTGTCATTCCTAAGACTCATTCTTCAATTGTAAAAAACAAAAACTGGGCATATCATACAGTTGACAGGTTGGGATATATAATATTTGACATTTCCCACAACATTATTGGAGGTCCCACAGAGATAATAATTAATAGGAGGTATGAATTTATTTTATTGATTGCTAAATTGTATTAAGCAACCAAAATTGTCATTCTTGTTTGTCACTGCTTGGGCCTCTTGTAAATGCTTTGTACTTTGAGTTCTTATACATTGTCATTTTGTTAATATGATGATGATCTTTCTTTAAAAGGATATTTTACATTTTTGACAAGGTTTTGTTTCTTTCTTATTTATTTATTTGTTTGTTTGTTTGTTTGTTTATATTATTTTTCCCATTAAGTGTATTGGTACATTTTAGGTATAAAATACAATTACATTCATCATTGGGAACTTGTTCCTTTACATGATGTATCTTGGTTCTTATTTTTTTCCCTTCCCCTGCCCTCCCTTCACCCCCTCCCCACCCTTCCCTATTTGCAAAGACTTTGTTTCCTTTTTTTTCCTTTTCTCATATTTTTTCTTTTCCCTTTTTTCCTTTCCCCTACCCCTCCCACTTCCCCTGCTCCTTTAGAATTTTTCTTCCTGCTACACAATATCAATTATACATTTTTTAAAATTACAATCTCAAGATCTAGGAGGCATTACCACAGATTTTACAGGATTTAAAAGGATATAAAAAGCATATTACAAAAATGTTTTTTTTTCAGTTGTTTATTGGTACATTTTCGGTATAAAATACAGTTACAGTCATCATTGGGATCTTGTACATTTACATGAGTATTTTGGTTCTTATTTTTTCCCCTTCCCTTTCCATCCCTTCACCCCCTCCACCCTTCCCTATTTGCAAAGGCCTTGTTTCCATTTATTTTCCTCTTTTCATATTTTTTCCTTTCACTTTTTCCCTTCCCCTAACCTTCTTGATTACCCTGCTCTTTTAGACCTTTTCTTCCTGTTACACAATATCAGTTATACATTTTCTAAATTTCAATATTAAGATCTAGGTGACATTACCACAGATTTTACAGAATTTAAAAGGACATAGAAAGCATATTATAAAAATCTTTTTGGAAATAAATTTGACAACTTCTATGAAGTACCTTGGAAGACAAATTAATGAAACTAACTCTGGAGGAAATATAAAATTTGAATAGCACCTATTAAAGAAAGTATATTCCTAGCTTGAAAACCTACCTATATGACAACAGCAGGCTCATAAACATTTTAACTGATAAATTATACCAAACAAAGCAGAAAAAAGAAGGAACACTTCTCCCCTCATTTTAGGAACTCAACATTGTGCTAATCCTAAAACTGGATAAAGATAATAGAAGAAAAATGTGTGAATATAGATAGAAATTTGTCTAACAAAACAAACTATTGGAAGTAAGATCTAGCAGGATGTAGAAAGGGGTTTTGTTATAGGGATGGCAGTGTTGATTCAGCATTGGAAGATCCACCCCCAAAAGTCATCATTTTAACAGAGGAAAGGAAAAAGCCATATGATCTTGTCACTAGTTGGAGAAAAAATATTGCACTAAATTCTACAGCTCTTCATGGTAAAAGCTATCAGGAGACTAGAAGTAGAACAGAACCTTCTCAACAGACTAAAGACATGTACTCCATATTTCCAGTGAGAATGTCTTATATAAATGGAGAAGATACAATGCTTTCTCCTTAAGGTGGGGAGCAAGGGCAGATATGCTTACTCTTTATCGGTCCATTAAACTTTGAAACCTAGTCCCCACCAAAGGAGTCTGGCAATAAAATGACACAACTAGGATAGGATTGGCATGGCAGAAACAAAATCTTTATATGTAGATGAAATGATCATCTACAGAGAAAATACTAAGAAATCTCTAGGAGCTCCTAGAACTTGTACTTGAATTAAGCAAGATTACAAAACACAAGGTATATATAAAAATTCAGGTCTGTGTATACTTGCTATAAATGAAGAATTGGATATTGAAATTTAAAAGTTATGTAGGGATACAAAGGACCTAGAAAAATTAAAAACAAAAACAAAAACAGTGTTGTAAGATGTTTAGTACCTAATTTTAAGACTTCTTCTAAAGCTACAGTAATCAGGGCAGTGTTGATGTAAGGAAAGACATATAGATCATTTGAATAAAACAGAGAATCTAGAAATAGAAACACACATATATGGTCCACTGAGTTTTGAAAGATTATTTAACATTAGCATTTTATAGAATATAAACTCAATTCAAGAGCCAAGGAAGAGGTAATGTTTGCAGCAAATGGCACTAGAACACCTGGTATCCATATATAAAAAATTAACCTCAACCCTTTTTTACCATACATGAAAATAACTTGAAGGGATCTATGAACCTAAATAAGAATGCCTAAAGGTAAAAAATCTTTAAGGAGAAATTATAAGGGAAAATGTTTATGAATTCAGGGTAGGCAAGAACTTCCTAGGATACAAAACATGATGTATAAAAGAAAAAAAATTGATAAATGGGATTCCATCAAAATTTAGAACTTTAAATGACATCATTAAAATGAAAAGTAGTCCTTAAACAGACCATATTTACAATGTATATAACCTATGACCAGAATATATAAAGAATTCTTAGAGCTCATTAATAGACAACCCAATTAAAATGTAGATGTAAGAAGATGATGAATAGCCAGTATAGCACAAGGAATGGTGTGCAACTCTAGAATCAGAAAAATATTAATCAGTACAATAATAAGATTGAATTATACACTCATTAGGGGGACAAAGTTAAAAGTTTTAAAAGCCCTGTCATGACTTTTTCTTTTTATTGGATTCTCCCCCTTTGCATTTAATTTGTCATGCCCAATGGATTCATTCTGCTAGGCCTCCTGGGGTTGTCACCCTCATTGTCTTTTCCTAGGGTATTGTCTAAAATTTTTGGAGTGCTGGTTTGTTATTCATGAAGACCCTGAGGTGCTCTTTGTCATGAAAGTATCTTATTTATCCACCAATTTTGAAAAATAGTTTTGCAGGGTACATCAATCTGGGTTGGAGGCTGTTTTCTTTTAGGGCTTGAAATATATCACTCCAAGCTCTTCTTGTCTTGAGGGTTTGCATTGAGAAGTCTGCTGTGATTCTGATGGGCTTTCCTTTGTATGTGATTTGTTTCTTTTCTCTCACTGCTTGTAGAATTTTATTCTTTTGTGGAATTTCTGGAATACTAACTATTATATGCTTATGTGTAGATTTTTTTTTGATTAAGGCTAGCTGGAGTCCTATATGCCGTACTTATCTGTATGTCAAGTTCTTTTCCCCTGCTTGGGAAGTTTTATGCCATCACTTATGTGAACAGTTTTTCATGTCATCTGCACTCTCTCCTGTTTCTTCATTGACTCCAATCAGTCATGTTATTCATCTTTGCATTGTGTAGCAGCTGCTGAATTGATTTCTCATGTTCCTTTACAATTTTAAAGCAATTTTTCTTTTCCTGGTCACTAATTGCAATCTTTTCTTCTATATCTGAAATTCTATCCTCACATTGGTTCATTCTGCTGCGCAGACTTTTGATGGAGTTTTTAATCTCCTGGAAATCTGTTTGCATCTATTTTATGGATTCCATTTGTTTCCTATGTTGGGATTCTATCATGTTCCTCAGATCCTCTATTTTTTTTATCTGTGTCCTCTCTAGATTTATTAATCATGTCTTGCACCATGAGCAAAATCTTTGCTGTTTCTGAGTAATTATTTTTGATTTCATTTTCCCCATATCCTCTTTTTTTGTCAGTTCAGGGAGTCCAGGTAGTTCCGTATCAGATTGTTCCATCTCATTTCCCTTTGGGGTTACTGTAGGTGATAGAGAAGTCTGTTTTTGAAGTTTGCTTACATGTCTTCTCCTTTCTACGGGTTGCGTGGGGTGCTTCTGGTGCCCGCTAGGCTTGAGATGGCAGTGGGGAGCTTCCTTTTGGGTACTGGGACCGACTGAGCTTCTCTGCCTTAGAAGCTTGGGATGGCGGGAGGGGGAACTCCCTTCTGGGTGCTAGGACTGGCTCACTTTCTGTGCCCTAGGAGCTTGGGATGGCAGCGGGGGTGCTTCCTTCTGGGTGCTGGGATTGGTGCAGCTTCTCTGCCCAAAGTTTTGATTCTGTTCTATATTGATTGACTTATTAGACAGTGGTGAGGTAAAGTAATGTTAGATCGCCATCTAAAGGCTTTGACCAATAATTGCAAGTAAATTACAAAATGTAAAAATAGGTCTCTCTGTAAAATCTAGTTTATAGTTGAAAAATATACATGCATATTCATAAAATGTAGGACCCCAGCTGTGAATTACTAAAGCACTAGGCCAGAAGGTGTTCTTGTCTTAGGGGACAGGTTTCACTGAGCAGGCTGGCCCAACCCTTCTGCATACTCTAGAGAAAACGTTGAGCTTGCTCTGAGTCAGTTTCCTTTCTGGTCTGATCTTCCATGGCTGGGGAGGCAATCTTAGCTCTTGAGATACCCCACTCTTGCCTTTCCTAGCTGAGAGTGATGTCTCAGGAGCAAGTTGTTGCAATAACTCACAGAGAGCATGAGAAGAAAAGACGTCCTTTTCGGGTCTCATTTCCAATCTCTCCTGCCAATTTTATATTCTTCTTTATAGAGACATGTAAAGTCAGGAAACATGTTTGCCAATGTTAAGGCTTCATAAGGAAGTCATTTTAAATCAAGAAATATACCTTGTCTCTGGGTTAGATGAGACATAGAGGTTTTGTCCATCCAGGAGAGCACATGAATGTGATGTCCTGCTTAGTGCTCTGGGCAACCGTCTTCCTCGGGAGACTGCACCTGAGACCCTGTGAAAAGAACCAACTTCTGGGTGAAACCAGAAGGAGCTATTTCCATAAGCACAACACTGAAGGGACCAAAATACATTTAGTTTAAGGGGGAATCCTCTCTCTCTTTATAGGTCTGGCTCTTATCATTTATGTATGAGAAAAATACTTTGG
This sequence comes from Heterocephalus glaber, assembly GCF_053883595.1. NCBI lineage: Eukaryota > Metazoa > Chordata > Mammalia > Rodentia > Bathyergidae > Heterocephalus > Heterocephalus glaber. The sequence continues at coordinate 19,032,466 of NW_028258138.1, forward strand.
CTAATAAATTGTAGACTAAATGCTGCCAAGACAGGCAGCTAGATTCCTTTCTGGAGACAGATCTCTGATTGTGTAGAACTAGTGAAAACTGGACTGACAACTGAGAGGTTGTGGCCAAGGCTACTCTCTGGCAGATGTTTAAATATCCTCCAGTGGAAAATGGCTCCAGACAGCCTGAATAGGTAATCAGTAAAAAAACTCCGCATAACTATTGTCCAGTAAATGGACTCATTAGTGAGGTGAAAGGTAACCCTTTCAGTATCATCAGATATTCTCTGAGTGACCTAAAACGATGCTGATAAGGCCCTTACTCAAGCCTCCATTAAGAACTGAACTGCAGGACAAGACTGTTCTCTCTTTGCTAGTAAAATAGACACAAATAAAAAACAGTAACTTGGCAGAGGTTGTTTGACAAATCTTTAATAGGCTAAAACCTCCAAAGCTCTTAAAAATTAATTGGCTGCTTTATTACTAAACCACATCTCTCTAGGAGGCCTTAGATGGAACAGCTAACAGAGAAATGGTTTGCATTTGTGCTTTGCTAACTAGGAATTATAGGAATCTCCACCAGCTTTTCTCTTCTTCTATACGCTTGTGGAGACCTGATGAGTGTGTCTTGTAAACTTTGAACAATGTGTAGTCTTTGTCTTGCTGCTGAAGAAGGTTACCTAGATGATAAGATAACACATCTGTCTTGGTGGTTTTCTTTGAGGATGAAGATCCCCTAAGACTTTTATCTGCTTCTGTCTCTAAAAGTGATCTCTTTTGCAAAAAAAAAGGTGCAACTCTTTAATCTATCTGCCTCATTCTCTCTGAAAGATTTAAAAAACAGTGACTTAGATACTTCTGATTATTGGTTTGACTAGCAATGTTCCTTCAAAAAGACATTATTTTACAACTAAAATTAATTGTATCTTGGTCTTGGCAGTAAGAACACGAGTTCTCTGAAAAAGATAAGATTGTGCACTGCTAAAGGGTAGCTATTCCGGTCCAATATACTTTCTGGGGTCTCTCCAGGTCCCAGCCACCTGCCCTGGAACTGTGATCCTAGAGGACCCTCTAGGAGGATAAGGAATCAATCAAAACCATAGGGACACTTTGTTTCTGTTTGTTTTTTTCCAGACTATGGGGAATGCCAAGTGAAAGTCTCTTACTCTTTGAAATATATTGTTAAATACTGGCAAAAGTTCAATCCTCACATAGTAAGGAAGAGCAGCCTGATATTCTGTACCTGTGAATGGCCTGCCTATCCTCTAGAGCCAAGACGAAATGCAGAGAAAATGATGCCATTAAACAACTAAAATTATACTGTATAAAAGAAGAAAAATAGTCAAAATCACCTTTTGTCCAGATCTTTTTTGCATTAAGAGATAATCCTAATTTGTGTTCAAAGTATAAATATAAGGTGCAAGAAGACCAGACTTCTCTGATCCTTAACACTAAACCAGGGATTTTCTGCCCTCACCTTTTGAACTCTGAAGACAGTTTCTGAGACAATTCTAATGAAAGCTCCACCTACCACCAAACTTGAAGTTTTTCCCACTTGCCCTTTAGAGCCTAAGGTCCCTCCCCCTTATCCTGTAAAATCTAATGGTAAAATTCCCAAGCCAGCTGTAATTAAAACCTCTACAAAACTAGATTCTGGCAAGCCCATGTCCTTTTTCTCTCAGTGAACTCAAATGGATCAAACAAGACCTAAAAACGTTTTCAGATGATCCTGATAAATACATTGAAGTCTTTAGATGACTTACTCAAACCTATAAATTAGATTAAAAAGATATACTGTTATTTTAAATCAAATGTTAAAAGCTAATAAAAGACAAACAGTATTACAAGCTGCCATTGTGCATGGAGAAAAATATCATATTATTAATTTTAGAGAGCCAGAACACAGACAGCTTGGGGAGCAGCTGATCTCTACTAGAGCCCAAGCAGTCCCCACACAGTATCCCAACTGGCTTACCAACCAGATGGGAGATATAATGAGACATTTTTGGATATATATTCTTAAAGGTATAAGAAAGACAACATCTAAGCCTTTTAATTGTTTTAAATTAATAACTATTCAAAAGGAGAAAAAAAATCTTCTGCCTTTTTAGATCACTTACAAGAAACATAGATAAAACATACATCCTTAGTTCCTAAATCAAAAGAAGGACAGATTATTCTTAAAGATAAGTTTATTACACAGCTAGCCCCAGATATTAAAAATAATAACAAAAGATGGCTTTTTCTCCAGACAACTCACTTAATACTTTCTTAAAAATTGCTTCTTCTGTATTTTACAATTGAGACCAAAAAGAGATCAGGAAAAAAAAAACAGAAAAACTAAAAAAAAGGCAGTATCCTTTGCAGCAGCTCTAAGAAAAATAGACTCGAAGTCTGATTCTTGGAGCCCCAAGAAGACCTGGACGACTGAACCTACCTGCTACTGCTACAAAAAGCCAGGCCATCTCAAAAAGGACTGCAACAAGAGGCCCCCTGGACCATGCTCTGACCCTAAAGGTGACCACTGGAGGTCAGCCTGCCTTTTGAGGCAAAGGACCCAGAGTTCAGACCCATCCTTCCAGTTGGTCCAAGAAGCCGAAAGGGCCCTGGGGCAGTCTCTGCCTTCTCCCTTTGGCCCAACTGTTATCTCCACAGAGGAGCCACTGGGTAATCATGACTATAGAGAAAAAAAATAAGCATATTGCTGGCACCTCTCTCTCTGATCCCCTCTTCAACCCGGCCTTCTTTCTAGCCACCATACATTGGTAAAAGAGTCACTAGAAAGGAGATAACTCACTATTTTACTCAACCCTTAGGTTATAACTGGAATGGCTTTCTCTTTACCAATTCCTTTTTAATTATCCTTAAAAGTCCTGTACCCTTCCTGGGGAGAGATATCTTATCCTATTTAAATACTATAAACTACATGCACCCAGTTCAGGTACACTGCCTCCCTCTTGTAGAAACATAAATAAATCCTGAAGTGTAGACAACTGAAGATAAAATAGAAAGGGCAATAAATGCTGCTCCAATAAGGATTTTTCTCAAAGATCCTACTATTTTTCCTCACCAGAGACAATATCCTCTAAGGCCTGAGGTTGAAAACAGATTATTGCCTATAATTGACAACCTAAGAGCATAAGGTTTACTTAAAGCCTGTAATAGCCCATACAACACTCCAAATTTGAGTGACTGAAATCCCAATGAAAAAATAAAAGTTAATACAAGATCTCAGATTGGTAAATGAGGCAATAGTGCCAATCCACCCAGTGTTACCTAGCCCATACACTGTCCTCTTTCAGATCCCTGAAGATGCCTATTGGTTTTCAGTGTTAGATCTAAAAGATGCCTTCTTTTATATTCCTTTACATTCAGATTCTCAGTTTCTTTTTGTATTTAAAAATCCTCATGATCAGGCATCTCAACTGACTTGGACTGTACTTCCTCAAGGATTCAGAGACAGTCCTTACCTTTTTAGACAAGTGTTTTCCCATGACCTGGCATATTTTGATTTCCTGCAGGTCACAGTCTTACAATATGTAGATGATATACTGATATGTGCCCCCTCAAAAAGAAATTCTTTAGCCAAGATACCAGTGCTCTGCTAAATTTTCTAACAGACAAAGCTTATAAGGTTTCTAGATCTAAAACACAACTTTTTATCCTTGAGATAAAATATTTAGGCCTTATCATATCTAAGAAAATCCAAAGACTAGGAAAAGAATTAAATCAATACTTTCCTTCCCACTACCTAAGACCCTAAAACAGCTAAGGGGACTCCTAGAAATCGTGGGCTTTTGTTGCCTTTGGATAGCCGGATATGGTGAGATTACATGACCTCTCCATCAGCTTATAGAAAAACCCCAAAAGACAGATACCCATATTTTAACCTAAAAACCTGATTGTCAAACTATATGCCAAAAGCTTAAACAAGCGCTTCTAAATGCCCCTACACTGAGCTTACTGACAGGACACCATTTCAATCTGTATGTTAACAAAAGGTGGAAAATGGTTTTAAGAGTGCTTACTCAGGATTGAAGACCTGCTCAACAGCCTGTAGGATATCTAAGTCATAAACTAGATATTGTGTCAAAAGGATGGCCTGCATGGCTTAGAGCTATAGCTGCAGTAGCTCTCCTAATCCCAGAGACATCCAAGCTGATTTGAGAGAAAGATCTCACTATATATACACCCCACAATGTGACAAGATTTCTTTCATCCAAAGGGAGCTTATGGCTATCAGATAACTGACTTCTTAAATACCAGGCTCTACTTCTTCAATGCCACCCATTCAAATAAAGACATGTTCCCCCTTAAACCCTGCCACCTTTCTACCAAAAAGAGAAAAAATTGACAGACATGACTGCAAACAGGTAATTCACCATACGTTTTCAGCCAAAAAAGACTTCCTAGACACTCTCCTTACTGACTCTGACTTGACCTTTTTCTTTTTTTTTTTTTTTTCTTCTTAAATTCTTTTTTTGGTACATTTTAGCTATACAAAACAATTTCATTTCTCATTGGGAACTTGTACCTTTGCATGATGCATCTTGGTTCTTATTTTTTCCCCATTCCTAGCCCTCCCATCACCACTTCTACCCTTCCCTATTTACAAAGACTTTATTTCCATTTTCTCCATTTCTCATCATTTTTCCTTTCCCTTCTTTCCTTTCCCCTGTCCCTCCCACTACACCAACCCCTTTGGAAATTTTTTTCCTATTTTGCATTATTGATTATTCATTCTAAACATTGGTACATTTTAGGTATACAACATAATGACATTCATCCTTGGAAATTTGCACCTTTACATAATCTCTCTTGGTTCTTATTTTTCACCCATGCCCAGCCCTCCCTTCAACAACTCCATCCCACCTTATTTACAAAGATTTTGTTTTCATTTTTCCATTTTCTCATATTAATTGCATTTCCTTCTTTCCTTTTCCCTACCCCTCCCACATCCACTTCCCCTTTGCCCCTTTTCTTCCTATTTCAGATTATCTATTATACCTTTTAGTCCTTATTTACACTTTCAGTTTCTCAAACTAGAGAAACTATTTGGTATTTATACTTGGTGTCCTATTTATTTCACTTAAGAGTATAGCTTGAATGTGCCTCCATTTAGCTATAAATGTCTCTAATTTCTCATTTTTTTATGGCTGAGTAGTCTTCTATTTTATATTTTAAAAAAACACATTTTCTTTATCCAGTGTCCAGTTGAGGGGCATTTGGGCTGTTTCCAAGTTTTAGCTATTAAAAATTGTGCTGCTATGAACATGGGTGCACATATATCACTGTGACATGATTCTTTTAATTCTTTGGGGAAGATCCCCAGCAGTGAGATAGCGGGGTCAAATGGGACTTCCAGTCCTAGTTCCTTGAGGTATCTCCATACTGATTTCCACAGTCATTGCACCAGTCTACAATCCCACCAGCAGTGGAGCAGTGTTCCTCTTTCCAAACAGCCCTGCCAGCATTTGCTATTGGTTGATTTCAAGATAGCCATTCTTTCTGGAGTGAGGTGGAATCTCAGTGTTCTTTTCATTTGCATCTCTCGAATGACCAGGGATGTTGAACATTTTTTCATGTATTTATTTGCTATATGTACTTCTTTGTGTGTGAAATGTCTGTTCATTTCAGATGCCCATTTTTGGATTGGGTCTTTAAATTTGAGAGGTCTGCTCTTTTTAAGTACTTTATAGATTCGAGACAGCAGACCTTTGTCTGAGGAAGAGCAGGTGAATTTTTTTCCCCTCATTGTGGGTTGTCTCTTCACACTGCTGATGGTTTCTCTTGCTGTGCAGAAGCTCTTTAATAAGAAGAGATCCCACTTGTTGCATGTTTGTCCTAGTTCACAGGCAACTGAGTTTTTGTTCATAAAATCTTTTGCTACACCAATGTCTTTCAGCCAGCTCAGCATTTCTTTTTTAATATTTAGACCTTTAATCCATTTTGATTTTAGTTTAGTGCATGGCAAGAGATATAGGTCTTGTTTTAATCTTTGGCAAGTTGAAACACAATTTTTCCAGCATCATTTAATAAAGAGGCTATCTTTGCTCCAGTGAGGGTGTTCGGCTCCTTTATTGAGGATGAGATGGCTAAGTGTGTCTGGCATTATTTCTTCATCTTCTAATCTGTTCCACTGGTCCTCAGGTCTGTTTCTTTGGCAGTGCCGTGCTGTTTTTATCAGAGTAGTTTTGTAGTATAGTTGCAAGTTGGGGATTGTGATACTCCCTGCCATGTCCCTGTTGCCTAGAATTGCTTTTACTATTCTGGGTCTCTTCTTGTTCCAAATGAATTTTTGAATTGTTTTCTCAAGGCCTGTGAAGTATCCTGTTGGGATCTCAATTGGAATTGCATTGAATCTATATAGCAGTTTGGGAAGTATGACCATTTTCACTATATTGATCCTTCCTACCCAGGAGCAGAGGATGCCTGTCCATTTTCTGATATCATCTTCAATCTCTCTTTTCAGAGTGCTACAGTTTTCAGAGAAGATGTCTTCAATTTCTTTTGTTAGGTTGATTCCTAGGTATTTCATTTTTTTTGGATGCTATTGTGAAAGCAGTTATTTGTCCTATTTCTCTCTCACTGAGTCTATTAAAAAAAGAGGAAAGCTATTGATTTTTGTTTGTTGATCTTGTATCCAGCTACTTGACTGAATTTGCTTATTAAGTGTAGAAGACTTTTGGTGGAGATCTTGGGGTCTTCTATATAGAGTATCATGTCATCTGCAAATAATGACAATTTGACTTCTTCATTTCCTATCTTTATTCCTTTTATTTCTTTCTCTTGTCTAATTGTCATGACCAATGTTTCCAGAACTATATTGAACAAGAGTGGTGAGAGTGGACATCCTTGCCTTTTTCCTGATTTTAGTGTGCAGGATTTCAGTTTTTGACCATTTAGTATGATATTGGCTGTTGGTTTTTCACAGACGGCTTTTATCAGGTTGAGGTAGAGTCCATCTATTCAAATTTTCTGTAGGATTTTTTAATCATAAATGTGTGTTGGATTTTGTAAAGTGCTTTTTCTGCATCTGTTGAGATGATCAAATGGTTTTTGTCCTTGGCTCTATTGATATAGTTTATTACATTGATTGATTTGTGTATGTTGAACCATCCCTACATCACTGGGATGAATCCCACATTGTCATGGTGTATGATTGTCTTGATAATCTTCAGCATTCTATTTGCCAGTATCTTAGTAAAGATTTTTGCATCTATATTCATTAGTGAGATTGGCCTATAGTTCTTCTTTTCGATTGGGCCTTTCTCTGCTTTGGGGAACAAGGTGATGCTTACTTCCAGAAATGAATTTGGGAGTATTGTTTCCCTTTCAATTTCACTGAAGAGTTTAAACAGGACTGGCAGTAGTTCCTCTCTGAATGTCTTATAGAATTCAGCAGTGAAGCCATCAGGGCCCAGAATTTTCTTAGTTGATAAGTTTTTAATTACATTTTCAATTTTGTTGGTTGATATTGGTTTATTTATTATTTTTCAGACTTCTTCATTCAACTTTGGTAATTCATATGTATCTAGGAATCTGTCCATTTCTTCTGTGTTTTCCATCTTATTGGCATATAGGTTCTGGAAGTAGGTATTGATGATCCTCTGGATTTCTGCTGGGTCTGTTGGAATTTCACCCTTTTCATCCCAAATTGCATGAATTTGGCCTCTTCTTTCCTTTTTTGATAAATTTGGTTAAAGTTATTTGTCAATCTTGTTGATTCTTTCGAAGAACCAACTCTTGGCTTCATTGATTTTTTTGTATCATTCTCTTAGTCTCCATTGCATTGATTTCTCCTCTGAGCTTTATAATTTCCTCCCTTGTATGAGCTTTGGGTTTGTCCTGCTCTTCTTTTTCTAGAAGCTTGAGATTCAGCATCAGGTTTTTAATTGGGCTCATTCTGTTTTCCTAATATGAGTATTCACTGCTATAAATTTCCCTCATAAGACTGCTTTCATTGGATCCCATAGATTCTGTTATGTTTCATTGCTATTGTCATTTAATTGAAGGAACTGTCTGATTTCTTCTTTTAATTCCTCTGTGACCCACTGGTTATTCAGAAGTGTGTTGTTCAATTTCCATGTGTTTATGTTATTTTGGGGGTTTCTTTTGCTATTGATCTCAAATTTCATCACACTATGTTCTGATAATATACAGGGAATAACATCAATTCCTTTGCACCTCCTTAAACATGTTCTATATGTGAGTATGTGGTCTATTTTGAAGAATGACCCATGTGCAGCTGAAAAGAATGTGTACTCTGATTTTGTGGGGTGGAAGACTCTGTAAATATCTATTAAGTTCATTTGTTCAAGAGTTTGATTGAGTTCTAGTATTTCATTACTTATTTTTTATCTAGCTGATCTATTTATTTGTGACAGTGGGGTATTGAGGTCTCCCACTACTACTGCATTAGTGCATATATGACTTTTCATGTCCACTAGTATTTGTTTTCTATAGTTGAGTGCACTAGTGTTTGTTGCATAGATATTTATGATTGTCATCTCTTCCTCTTGGATTGTCACCTTTACAACGATGTAGTGTCCTTTTTCTTCTCTCTTAATCAGTGTTTGTTTGAAATCTACTTAATCTGCAAAGAGGATAGCTACTCCTGCTTTTTTTCAGGTTCCTGTCACATGAAGTATTGTTTTCCACCCTTTAACTTTCAGTCTATGAGTTTCCTTTTGAATTGTGTTTCTTGTATGCAGCATATTTTTGGATCTTGCTTCTTGACCCATTCTGCCAGTCTATTTCTTTTGATTGGTGAATTGAGACCATTAAGATTGATGGTTATAACTGCATTGTATTGACTTACTATTGTCATGACTTTTTCTTTTTGTTGGGTTCTCCCCCTTTACATTTAATTTGTTGTCATGCCACATGTGTTCATTCTGCTTTGGTTCCTGGGGTTGTGATCCTCATTGTTTGTCGTAGGATATTGTCTAAAATTTGTAGGAGTGCTGGTTAGGTATTCATGAAGTTCCTAAGGTACTCTTTGTCATGAAAGTATCTTATTTCTCCATCAATTTTGAAAGATAGTTTTGCAGGGTACATCAATCTGGGTTGGAGGCTGTTTTCTTTTAGGGCTTGGAATACATCACTCTAACCTCTTCTTGCCTTGATGGCTTGTGTTGAGAAGTCTGCTGTTTTTCTGATGGGCTTTCCTTTGTATGTGATTTTTTTCTTTTCTCTCACTGCTTGTAGAACTTTGTTCTTCTGTTGAGTTTCTGGAATCTTAACAATTATGCTTATGTATAGATTTTGGTTTTGATCGAAGCTATTTGGAGTCCTATATGCCTCACTTATCTGTATGTCAAGTTCTTTTCCCCTTCTTGGGAAGTTTTGTGCCATTACTTCTGTGAACAGTTTTTTTATGTCATCTGTTCTCTCTCTCTCCTGTTTCTTCATTGACTCCAATCAGTCTTATGTTATTCTTCTTCACATCATCTAGCAGCTGCTGGATTGATTTCTCATGTGTCCTTATAATTTTGAAGCAATTTTTCTTTTCCTGGTCACTAATTGCCATATTATCTTCTATATCTGAAATTCTGTCCTCACATTGGCTCATTCTGCTGTGCAGACTTTCAGTGGAGTTTTTCATCTCCTGGAAATCTATTTGCATCTGTTTTATGGATTCCATTTGTTTCCTATGTTGGGATTCCATCATGTTCCTCAGCTCCTCTCTAGATTTATTAATCATATTTTGCACTATGAGCGCAATCTCTGCTGTTATCTGAGAAATTATTTCTGATTTCATTTTTTCCAGATCCCCTTTTGTTGCCAGTTCAGTGGGTTCAGGTGGTTGAGTATCAGAGTGTTCCATCCCATTTATCTTTGGGGTTGCTGTAGGTGATCTGGAAATCTGGTTTTGAGACTTATTTACGTGTCTTCTCATTTCATCCTGGGGGAGGGTGTGTGCTGTTCATGCCCACATGGCTCACTTCCCCTAAGCTGGGCAATGTGGGACAGTGGCTCAGAAGCCCCTTCCTCTGGGCCAGGATCAGCAGGACAGGGAAGTTGCCCAGAAGCCCCTTCCTCTAAGCTGGGAGCAGTGGGACAGCAGCTCAGAAGCCCCTTCCTCTGGGCCGGGAGTGGTGGGATGGATAGTGGCCTGGAAGCCACTTCCCTGCCCTGGGTGTGGTGGGATGGATGGTGGCCCAGAAGCTCCTTCCTCTCTTGACCCTTTTCTATGATGACAGTTTCTTCATAAAAAATGAGACAACAAAGGCAGAATATGTGGTAGTGGCTCTATATCAGATAGTTAAAAATCCTCACTTGTGCCTGGGACTAGTGCTCAGCCAGCAAAACTTATAGCTCTAACCAGAGCTCTACACCCAGTAAGAGAAAAAGGGTCAATTTTTATGCAGATTCAAAATATGCTTTCCTTGTATTGCATGCCCACACAGCCATATAAAAAGAAAAAAAATTACTTGACAGCCAATGGATCTCTTATAAAATATTGTAAGGATATAGAAAAACTTTTATCTTCTGTCTTTATGCCCTCTAAAATAATGATAATTCATTATAAAAGACACCAAAAAAAACTTGACAGAATAGCTTGAGATAATCAACTGGCTGATACAGCTACAAAAAGAGCTACTTGAGGGCCCCCTCTTCAGGCCTCCCTGATCTGAAAAGGGTCACTCAAGCATACCCAACCCAAATACTCTCAGTCAAAAGTTGAGTGGTCTCTCTCCCATGGATGCCAATTTCTTCTATCAGGATGGATACAGTCAGATGATGGTAAATTGTTCCTTCCTGGTACTACACAGTGAAAAATTATTAAATCATTTCATCAAACCTTTAACTTAGAGAGAAACAAGACCCACCAGATGAACTCATAATTAATCTTAAAGAAAAGACTCTCTCAGATGATACAACAGATACTTAAGTCTTGTAAACTTTGTGCAAAACAAATCCTCTCAACCAAACTATAGTCCCTCCAGGTATACAAAGACATGGTAAGTAACCTGAAGAGGATCGACAACTTTATTTTACTCATATACCAAAAAATTTCAGACTCCAATACTTATTGGTCTGTGTAAATACTTTCACAAACTGGGTTGAGGCCTTTCCTTACAAAACAAAAATTTTCAAGAGGTGGTTAAGAATTTGGTTTCAAAAATTATTCCCAGGTTTAAACTTCCTAAGAGGTTACAGAGTGATAATGGACCTTCGTTTAAAGTGACAGTCACACAAGGTGTCTCTCAGGCACTGGGCATACTCTATCACTTGCAGTGTGCTGGAAGCCCACCATAATCAAAAAAGGTAAAAAACCAAACAAACAAATAAACAAATGAGATCTTAAAGAGATATCTTCACAAAATGGCTCAAAAAACTCACCTATATTGATCTTATTTACTGCCATTAGCCCTTATCAAAATAAAAAATACACACCAAATCCTGGGTCTCAGTCCATTTAAAATGCTCTATGGACATCCTTTTCTCCCTAATGATTTTTTCTTTGATTAAAAAAAACAGATGCCTTATTAAAATATGTCACCTCCCTGGCTAAATTCCAACAGACTCTCCAATAGTCCCTGAAAGCTCAGCCCAGAAAAAAAACCCCATATTTCAACCTAGAGACTTGATACTGGCAAAGTCTCTTCCATCATCATCTCTTTCCCTAGGGCCAACATGGATAAAACCATACATCATGATCCTGAGGACTCCATCAGCAGTCAAGTAACAGGCCTGGACTCACACCTGAGTCAAGCTCTGAAAACCAGAGACTGTTGTTGAGTGTGAACAACCACCCAAATACTCCTGTAAAACCATAAAAGTCTTAAAGTTCTTGTTCAAATAAAGGCCAAGCACTCAGATTAATAATCTAAGATGTTATCCCTGGCTCTTTTGTTATTTACCTTACCATTTAAAGGACAACACAATTCTTTCCTAATATAGACACAAAAATATACAACATTGCTAAAACAAACATCTTGCTAGATATGTGGCCTGCTCCCCTTGTCAAATTCATCAAGACTTCCTTGGTAGTAGATATTCCAACTTCAAAGAGATGATTAAAATGAACTACAAAACTATATAAATGAGACGAGACAGGTCAGTGATTTATAGCTTAGCCCACCATTACAAAATAGCTGAGTGGCCCATAAACTCCACCCTTAATGATTCTAAACATAAAGATTTTCTAAAAGTGCCAAGACAGCTTCTTTACAGACACTAATAAACCCCTATTAAATAGAAATAAAGACCCTATCATGAGAGCGAACAATCACAGATATAAAGATGGTTACTTCCAGATATGAGATGATTATATGTGGTTAACTCCTAGCATAGGACGGCTTAGTTAAGAAAAAAAAAAAGCCCCATTATGTTAGAAACAAAAAAATCCCTCTGATTCTCACTGGCCTAACTCTATAAATACCTGAGATAGACACTCCTTAAACAATGTATACATAGTATAGTTTTACAGATTAAAGACTGGTTTACCTCAGATTGGTTAAATCACCCTGGTCTTAGATAAAAAGCCCCCAATGACACTCACTGGTCCCACAAAACCAATTTGTGGCCCTGGCTACCACCTAAATAGAGAGATACAAGCTGAGGTTTCCATGGTTACAAGGCAGTATGTCAAAAATATTGACAAACTTGCCAACTTACCCCACCTACAACACCGATGGTCTAAAAGCATGTTTCACTGGTATGCTCATTAACCTCCATCTTTGTCCCTTTCTTAGGATTAAAAGATGTTGTACAACACATTGAGGCCTTAACTAATTACACTCAACAGGCCTTAAATGAAACTTCAACTGGTCACTCTCTTTTAAGTAAAGAGATAAAATTATTGAGACAAGTCATCCTCAAAAAATCAAATGGCGCTAGATATCTTAACAACAAAAAGAGATACCTGTAAATTATAAAAGCAAAATGTTATGTACACATTTCTGACATGTCTGCTTAATATCTCAATGGCTTTTCAATATATTAAGCAATATGGGCCGGGGATTTAGCTCAGTGGTTTTGCCAATTGCTGCACAAACGCAAGGACCTGTGTTCGATCCCCAGTACCAAAAAAAAAAAAAAAAAGATATTAAACAATAGATTAAGGCCATGTCAGATTCTGAGATTCCCTGAGACTTCTCCTTATCCTCCCTGTAAAGGCTATTACTAGCTCTTCCTGGTAAAAACATCTGTTGGCTGTACTCATAATATTCCTATTGATCTTATTGTTTGGCCCATATATACTTAACTATCTTTCTGGCCTTGCCTCCTCCAGACTTAAAGCTATATGCCTACCTATGATAAAAATTCCTGATGCTTATCAAGGATCTTTAGATAAACCTTCTAAATGGTATCTCTGACTGCCAACCACAACTACAACCCCCTTCACCCTAATGTAGCTAGAGCGGTCATCATCCCTTGACCCCTCACAGCAGTTGGAGACATTTCTTCAGAGGAGGGAATATTATAGATATATGAGCTAGGTAAAAATATTATAGGCAGTCAGATAGGGCTAAGTCCTCGAGAGGGCCAGGACAAAGGTAAAACACACCAGAGCTGCACATTGGGTAAAAACCAGGCCTCAAGCTGGAGACAAGATGACCAGACCCACATACTTCTTCAAAGAACTGGGCTTAATAAATTATAGATAGGCATTGACCACCCTGGTGGGTAACCAGAAGCCTCTAGACCCACCATCTCCTAGGAAAATCCTTGTTCTTTCCATCCATTCTTGCTATGTAACTTGCTTCCCAATTAGACCACCATTACCTAAGTGACTATACTTTCAACCTAAATCTATGTTCATGGCTGTGACCCACATTATACCCATGTGAGTTTCACCCTATAAAACTTCTCTGTAAAGTGAGGTCCTTGGGCTACCCACTCAGGACCCCTCCTGTCCTCAGGAGCTTTCCTATCAATAAATATCTTCCTACTTTTAACCTCTATCATTCCTAAGACTCATTCTTCAATTTCTAGAAAACAAGAACTCAGCATATCATATAGTTGACAGGTTGGGAGATATAATATTTCATATTTCATATTTCCTGCAGCAACATGATTGGATAAAAGCCTGTTATTAAGTATGTCTTTCACAAATATTCTATCTATGACCTCTCTTTTCATTACATTCTTTTCACAGTGCTTTTTATAGTGCAGAATTTTTATCTTTTTAAAGTCCACGATTTTGGTATTCTATGTAAAATTTCATTACCAAATGTAAGATCAAATAGATATCCTCATATGGTTCTAGAAGCTCTGTAGTTTCCTGTATTTATATTGATGTTTCTGAGACACTTTGAGTAGATTTTTCTGAAATTTGCAATGTACATATGTAGGTTTTACCATGTCTATGTTCAAATATTTCAGTACTTTTGTTCAAATAACCATCTTATTTCCAATTGCCTTGGGTCTCTTCAAGTTACAATGAACTGTTTTGTGTGTATATTTTAGGGCCTTATAATTCTGGTTAATTGATCTATATGTATGATTTTTCCCAATATGATAGTGTCTTGATTGTTGCAGTTTTAGTAAATATGGAACCCATTAATCTCCATCCTCTGATTTTACTTTTTTTTTGTAAAATTATCTTAGCTCATGTAGGACTTGTGCCATTCCATATAAAAGGCAAATCAGTTTGTCAGTATCTATAAAACAAGTCAAAGGAATTTTGGTTGGGATCACATTGAATCTAAAGATACAGGTAAGAAAAATTCACATTTTTACATATTTAGTTTTCATTTCATAAATATAGAATAACAATCTATTTCTTTAGATTTTCTTTGATTTTTCCTTCACTTTGAAATTCTTGCATATAAGTTCTCACATATAAATTTCCTTTCTTTATATTTAAATATTTAACTTATGATACTATAGTCAATGGTTTTTAAATTCTAACTGGCCATTGTTTGTAAAAGAAAAGTAATTGACATTTATACTGAAACCATATAAATTAGTTTCCTAAGGCTGCCTAAACAAAGAACTATAAGCTGAGTGTTTAAAACAACAAGATATTTATTCTATCAATCTGGAGGTAGAAGTTCAAATGGAAGATGCTGGTAAAACTGTGATTCTTTTGAGAATCCTTCTCTGCTTCTTTCTAAATTCAGATGTTGGCTTTCAGTCCTTGACCTACTTTGACTTGCATCTACATGACTCCAGTCTTTGTCTCTGTTGTCACATAAAGTTCTTCAAATTTGTGTGTGTCAAATTTGCCCCATCCTGTGATTACACCAGTAGTGTTGGTTTAAATGCCACCCTAGTGCCAGGAGCACTTGTAACTCATTACTCAGGAGGCTAAGGTGGAAGGTTTGGGAGTTTGAGGACAGCAGAGGAAGTTCAATGACATCTTGTCTCCAAAAAATTACTCTATAAAAATGAAAATAAAAATTTCACCCAAGTGACTTCAGATTTAGTCAATCATATCTGAAAAGATTTTATTTTCAAATAACGTAACAGTTATAAGTATGTTCCTTAAAGTTTCAACATATCTTTTACAAGGGTATGCAATTCCATTCATAATGGTATATATCCCCTGACACTGCTATCCCTGCTGGGTAATTACAAGCATGCTTGGTTTGAATTTCTGTGATGTTCTAGAGAGATAATCATTTCACTTGCAAACAAAGATCATTTCCCCCCCTATGTTTTACTTCCTTTGTTGTCTTGTTGCATTAGGTAGAGCTTCCAATAGGATATTAAGAAGGGATGCTGAGTGTCATTGAATTCCTGTCAGTCTTACAAAAAAATTCTATTTTCTTACCATTTATTTTGTTAACTGTAGATTGTTTATAGTGTTCTTAGTCAATTTGAGAATGTCTTCTTACTTTGCTAATTTGAATACAATTTTCATCATAACTAGGTTTTGCATTTTATCAAATGTCTGTTTTTTATTAACTGATAATATATTATTTTTCTTTATTACCCAATTTATATGATAGATTATTCTGATAGACTTTAGATAGTTTAATCAGCCTTACATACTTAAATATATCCCACTGGGTCATGGTGCATAATTCTTCTAGTATATAATTATTAGATGTGTTTTATTAACATTTGCTGAGTATTTTCATATTTTATTATGAGAGATGATTGTCTCCATTTTCCACAGTGTTTTTATTTGATTTTGTTACTAGAATAATTAGAATGTGCTTTTTCTGCTTCTGTTTTACGAAAGACTCTGTGGAATTTCATTGTTGATTCTTTCTTAAATGATGGGCCAAATTTACTAGTAAAATTTTTTGTGACAAGTGTTTTCTTTTTAAAAGGTTACTATTGATTTAAATCCTTTAAGAAATAGAAACCTAATTAATAAATAGAAACCTGTTTAAATTACTTAATTGTTTCCATTTTTGAAAGATTATATATTTTTGTAATCAATTTATTTAATTAGTCATAAAATTTACTACAGTATTATAGAACTCCTCACAATATACCTTTATTATTCTAGTTAACACATACCTATCAAATTCCTGCAGTCCTTTTTAAACAAAATTTTGTAAATATCTCTTTCAGAGCACTTTTTTCAAATCTTATACAAAAAAGTAATAAAAATATTATTATCTCTACAATTTCTGTTGTTTTATTTGCAATTTTTCTAGAAAAAACCCCAGGAGATGATAAAAATTAGTGGCATCAAGCACATTTCAGTTTTCAGAAAATGGATCCAATATTGCTTTAGTGTTGCATTAAGTTTGAAGATTGCTTTTTCTATGATGTGTATGATTTGAATTAATTGCTTCAAAGACACAAAATTTATATTATATATGACCTCTGCTTCTATTTAATGAAAAGCAAACTTATATATTATCTCTCCTCCTTTAAAAGTATGAAAATAAAAATATAACAACAAAAGTAATAGTAACAAAAATGTTGGATATTTACCATCCCTGCCCAAAACTAAGACATTTGACATTATGTTCTTGAAACACTCTTTTTCTATTGCCAAAATTTTGCCAAGTCAGAGAGTCATTGTGTGCAGACAAGAACCAAGACATTCAGACAAATACTATCAGAGAGGCCTTGGGAACTGTGCAAACTAGTGGTGTCTGTAGGACCTACTTTCTTGCCCATATTTTAAGGTAGCCATTTTTTCATGTGCTGGTCAAACAATGGAACAAAGGCAGGTAATGTCACTGCTATGTAGTGAAATATTTACATAGATAGATAGATGATAGATAGATAGATAGATAGATAGATAGATAGATGAGCCCCATTTTGAATTAACCTAGAGAGCTGCTGAGCAATTCATTTTCCTGGCCACTACTGACCCTGCTGGGTGGCACTGTTGACTGGTATGTATTTTTCATTGATTTTGCAAGATCATGCTGAAGATCTTTCCACACCTCCTGTGAGATTTTTCCAGGAGGGATTATTGACCTATATGCACCTACCATAGGATTTTGCCAGAAAGTACTCTTGGTCCTATACTCACTCTTGTGGATCTGCCTTTGCTAGTTAGTTGCAATCAATCCTGTCCTTTCCTGTTTCTACCTTTCGTTTAGCTTTAATAAATTTTGTCTCTCACAAAAGACATCTCTGGGTTTTTTTCTTTAGTCCCTTAGTAAGTTAATCCATTACCTCAGCACAAATGAGCTAAAGACAAGACAATTTACACATCAACCCACAGGCCAGAAAATCTCCCATGATTATTGACATTATGGAAATTGAATAAAAGGAGAAAATCTAGGTAACCATTCACTCTCTCATGTGTGGGAGGGCTGGAAGCTAACATGGATTTTTCTGAAATACTGCATAAGTATGAGGATGCCCTGGGAAATGCTCTCAAGACTAAAGAGAGAGTATTTCTGCTTGTTAGTAAGTAAAATGCTTTAAAACAAAAGAGATATCTGTGTAAGAGTGCAGTGGCAATGGATTTCCCCTTTCTCACATCTGCAGTCCTTGAGGTTGAAGCTCTAGCCCATGCCACATGCCATGTGAGTACTGGAGGAAGAGAGCTATTATAGTCCTATAAAAGCAAGAAGTGGAAGTGGTAGAAGTGGACACCACCAGAAAGGTGGCACCTGAGAGGAAGAGTCTGGGCCACCGGGCAGACCACCCAATGCACCACAAACCCAGGCCAGTACACAGAGTAAGTCAGGCTACAAAGCTGCATTCCAGGTGCAAACAAGACTTCTGGGTTGCACACAGACCTGCACAAGGTCATGGCAGCTGACAAGACTGGGGTTGACTCCTCTCTCAGGATATCACAGCAGTGAAAATATGCATTTTTGAGTGCCTGTGAGGAGTTAATGAGAACCCATTAGGAACATCTTGGCAGATTGGTAAATTTACTTTAGAATTTTATAGTTTAAGTTGATATTTTTGTTTAGTTGACATGCCTAAAACATGTCAGGTGAAGGGCTTTAAACTGCAATTAGAATTCCCTTTCTCTTTTGCTGGTTTCTGCTTGTGGTAAGATAATTTTGTCATTTAAAGTCATGTGAAGAAACCTCTTCCAATTACAGCCCACATTCTAATCACACAGTAAGTTAGGAACACATGAATGGATTAATTCACTTATGATTATAAAGTCCCTAGATTCAATCACCTTCTAAAAGCATCAGCTCTAAACAAGGGAATCTTTGGGGAGGGCTTTCTAAATCTAAACCATAACACTGGGTAAATTAATAAAAATTCTTCCCAAGAGTACTGAGTATTTCATCATCAACAGTGCTGATTCTTCTTTGAAGAATTTATAATCAAATTACTGGGAAAGACTCTGAATTCTAGACAAATTAGTTGTTTCTTTGATTATCTTTGATAAAAATTTGTTATGACAAGTGTTTTTTATTTCAAAACTGCTATATAACCCCGATTTATTTTGGCCAGAATTAATTCTACAAAAGCCCAACTTTTTAAAAATTGTGTTTATTTTTTGTTTTTACAGTTTTTATATTTTATTGATATATGTTTGCATTACATAATGAAGACATATAGTTTCTCTTATATGAGAAACCCAAAATATAACTAAAGAGCAAAATGAAAGATAAATAATATGAAGTAGGGAGATAGGTGTTTTTCAAAGGGGGAAGAGATGAAGAGATGGAGGGAGTGGGGAGAGCGGGAATGGAAAGGGGATGAAAAAGTTGAAATGTCTTAGGTTCACATACCATCTCCCCACAGGGATGTAATCATTATGCAATTCTAACATGGAGATCTCATCCAATGTTTTATGATGTTTGCCATCAGTCACAAAATAGATAAAATTAAACTTAACAACAGATGCCAAGTAGAATAAACCTAAGAGGTGCTACTCCTTGTGAAATACTTTTTTTTACTTAAATGTAGTTAACAGTTTTATGGCACTGATTCTCATAACATCAATCCCCTCTGCTACAATTTGGGACCAGATGAGACCAAAAATGTGAACAGCATTCCAGTGATGAAGAACAAATGAAAAACATGGAAGTGTAAGAGCTGTCAATATTAAAAAGGAGTCACTTCTGACCCTACCAAAAACTAAATCCAAGAAGTTATAAAGAAAGTGTTCTTACGCATCAATGTATGAAGAAAATTACTGCAAATGACGCAGCAAAAAAGTTTGTCCTGAGTACATCTGAGCCTGATTTAACAGAACTGCCAAAGGAAAATCAGGTCTTGAGATGTTGACACTGAAAATGAATGTATAGACTAAGGACAAAGCTGAGTATTGGACTGTAATCCAGTAAAAACAGTAACTAAGTGAATTGAGGATGTGCAGTGAACTATCTTTGTTTTCCTTTACTATTCTCCAGGACATATGCAACTGTCTGCCTTAAAGCAATAGGAGCAAATGTTAAGCTAGAGCAACACCCGCTCTCATAAACACAGCTGAATAATTTCTCTATGGGCTTGAACTTAAATTTACCTTCATTTAATGACACTAACTGGCATGTCTTTTGCCTGGTATGAAAATAAATGAACATAACTAGACCCACATGAGGGATGCTGTGTTTGGTAGGCTTGCATTGCTATATTCCACATAGGTGGAAGAGAAGGAATACCTCCCTGCAAGTAAAGAAAAAAATGGCAGTAATATATCTTTATCTTCTGCAAATATAGCATGTACCTCACCATTCAAACTTCTAATGGTACTTAAGAATACTACCTGGAGAAACAGTCTTCTTTCTGGGTTAGCAGAGTCTGTCACAAACTGTTGTTCTCTGAATTGTTGTTCTGTGATTTGGTTGTAATGTATATTGTGGTGTGTCACCTGAGGGACAACATGAAACACAGGCATGATGATTGTGTAAGAGTGTTCAGGCTTATGGTAGGTGGAGTATATTATCCCTGAGAACAACTAAGACATTTGTCACCATGATCCTGAAATTCCCCATTTCTATTCCCAAGACTCTTGTCAAGTCAAGGAATCATTTGATAAACTGACAAGGACAAAAATATCTGGGCAACTGTTAACTGAGTATGTCAGAACCAGGCAAATTATTGTTATCTCTAGGATCTGGCTTCCAGATGGCTCATTATACAATGGAAGGAGACAGCTAATGATGTCACTGTTATGTAACTGTGTCTATAAAATCCACATTCCCTGCAGTAACCTAAAGAGCTGCTGACTGATTCAGCTTACTCATCACCATTCATCCTGCTGCTGATGTTCTTGACTGGTAGGTGACTCTCATGAATTTTGTCAGGTCTCATTGTATACCGTAACACACCTTCCATGAGGTTTTGTCACATGGGACTGTGAAATTGTGTCTGTACCTGAAGAGGGAATTTTTCCGGGGAGTGCTGTTGAACACACATGTGCTTCTCTTCAACCCTCCCTCAGTAGTGAGTTGCAGGTAACCTTGTTCTTCCCTGTTAGTGCACTTAGTTTACCTTGATAAACCTTGTCTTTTATAAAAGCAGTCTCTAGGTATTTTCTTCAGTCTCTTGTAAACTTACTTTTTTGGCCTAACAAACGTTTCATATGAGCATATACAGATGAGTAACTTATAATACTATCACTTACACGTGTGTAGTCTCATTTGATACAGTTGATATTTACAGATCATATCTACAAGATATGCAGTACTGTGTAAAAAGGTAGCTTTAAAATATGCCACATTCACAGCTTGAAATTTTGCTATAAAACATACATTTAAAGTGGTAAGGAATATATGATTGAAAGAAAATTAAATGTGATAGATTATTTTCCATGTTATTCATACTCTAGGATGTTTCCTTCTCTGAAGCTATACTTCAAGCATCAGTTTCATAGAATTTTAAAAGGACTACAGAGAGACATTAAGCTTAAGTAAACTTATTAATCTCTACATTTTTTGATTTATATGAAGGTATTCACTTTCTTGAATATTTATGCAAGGAGTTATTGCCATTCAGTGTGTATAAAGAAATTACACTTATCAGATTCAGAAAATATGCTGAAAGTATAAATATATAAAGCTAATTATAGCATAATTTAAAACTAAGTGAAAATCAAATAGCTTCACAAAGACACTTGAATAATATCTATTTTATAAAGCATAGTATAAAAAAAGTACTTTGCATATGTGTGGTTTGGCGAATATAAATTCAAGGACTTGAGGTCATGGTGAGTGAAAATGGAAGTATTTAGAATAAATTTGAGTATATTGAAACATTTATGAAGGAGGGCACATTTTAATTAATTAAAAATTACAAACTGTCATTTTGAGTGATCATATACTTTAATGTATCATATACTTTAATCTAGACCTGATAGAGTAATTTCTTAATGTTTTTAATGTAGGTTTTAAGCCAATACATAGCAAAAGGTAATTCTGACTAATATGGACAGTTGCTTTGTTTCCTACTTTCCTAATCAGCACAATGAGAATATAATGCTCTGTAATGAACTGAATTCATGTAAAGGCTGGTCCCTTAGAAGTAGGTCTCTTGGAAGAGAATCTAGGATATGGCAAAGCCTCTGTAGACAAGAGTTGATCTTAATCATGAGAATCAATCACTAATCTGTAGAAGTTCTCATCCAGATATATCCTTCCTTGATCTATCAAATAGTAAATATTTTATTAGGATTCTATTTTATAAAGCCCTAGAGTTATTTTATAGTTTGTAATAGAAATTTAAATATATAATACCTGTTTGCTAATTTGTTTTTTCTTTCACTTATTTAAATTTTTTTCTTGTTTTCAAATTTAGGATCATAAAGAGATATTTGAATTACTTTAATCAGTTGTACAGTTGTAATGCCTAGGGATGAAATTGATGGGGAGTTTTCTTTCAGAAGATTTTTGCTTGCTGTTTTAGGTGCCCTAGGTGCTACTGACCTGAAAAAACATAAAAATTATTAGTTGTCCTAAAAGTTTTAGTAAAAAATAATTCTCAAGTATAAATAAGATAAAGATTTTATGAATTGCTATAATTTCATGCTCTCTTGGGGGGCTATTTCCCCCACCTAGAAGTAAAAGTAAGAAGGATATTATCTTAATTTCTCAGTTTGATGTCACCTTATAAAATTTCTAAAATCTTCTCACTGATTGCATAGATTTGTGTTCATTAAGTGTCAGGAGCTGTTGTTCCAATATCTCACATAGGAAAGTATAGGAAATTGGCTTTTTTTTGATGATTACTGAAATTCTCCAATATTGGCAAATATCTTCACCAAAATCTCCTTTTTAGTCTATCCCTACCAGCTTTCACTTTGTTGTCTATTTTTCCCTTGAGATATCCATGATTTTAATTCATTTCCAAAAACTATTTTGATACTTAAATTACTTAAATTATGTAATTATCTATAAAATCAAAATAAAATTTATTAATAAGGTTTTTATTCATGAAAGATCTTAAAGTGATTCAATTTCATCAAAAATTTGGCTTTCATCGTAATGATGTAAAAGTTTTTGGAAAGTATAAATTTATTGCTAAAACATTAACATAAAGTGCCAAAATGCATCAATAGTATTAATGAATTTGAAGAGAAAATCTTAATTTGCTTAACATTTAGATTTTATTGTAAAATGTGTCATTGCATAAGGCAACATCTATACATTTTTATGGGAGAAAGCTATGTACAATGATTCCGTTATATTTAGGATCTATTTTGGTGTAGCGTTTTGCAATTAGCTTGTGGCTATTTTAGTCATTATTTTATTTTCCAGTTACAAATATATTATTGGTAAAAGAGTTTTCCATGTTTATGGTGACATAATTTATAAAACACTTTTACCTACATTTTGAATTTAATATACATCATCTGAAAGGAAGACAAACACATCTTTATTTCCAGTCTATTAAAGGAGCATATTGACACTAAGAAATTGTCATATGTGATGTTTGGAGCAGTAGACATCAGTATAGGTTTAAATTGGATTTTCTTAATTTAGTCCACCATTCGTAGAATACCAATTTTTAATTTTAGCCAGACTTTTGGATACTTACCAAGGCTTATCTTTATTATACAGTGCTAACCTCATTTTTATATTACACATTTCCATCAACCAGACAGTCGTTTGCATTGCTGGAAGCAAAATAACTTTGTCTTTAATAATACAGGCTTATTTACAGAACTTTGAGTTTGTCCTGACAAGGGATATGTCATCAACAAAATTACACTGCATTTCAGTATACTTTTCAGTATACTTTACATCGCACTTTATCGTTTTGGTGGACATGTAGTTCTTATAAAAGTATATTATTCTCAACATAAGTAAAATGTCGGGGTACTTGACATTTCTTTTGTCCTTTTAACTTTCACAACAAATTGTAAACGACTTGGGCAATTTAGGTTTGGTCATCTTGATCTAAGCATTGCTTTTCATTCTAATAAGGGAATTGTATGCACTTCCTCTCACAGTACCAACTTCAGGAAATGACAGAACAGGTTCTTTTTGTGGAAAAATGAAAACAATATTTAGCACATTGTGCAGGAGACCTTACCTGAAAAGCCACAGTAAAACCTTCCCCACATAAACATTAATTCTATGGATATATGCACAGTTTTAACAGGGTTCTGGCAAAAATATTTTTGGGAGATGTTCCTCCTTGAAAAAATTTTATTAATTCAGCAGTTCTGCAATATATCCTTACCAATCCAATAATGTATACTCCAGCAGTATTACAATGTGCTAAGAACTCTTAGAAACTCCTGATACTGAGCCTTTCACAGACTTTGTAAATCAAACTCTTCATTTCAACATATATATGTTAAAGTTTGAGAGTGTTTTGACAGGAACTTTTGGGCATGGGTTTCATTATTAGTAAGCGGTTTTCAGTCTCTCTCCTGTGTGTGTGTGTGTAAAATAAGTTAATTCTTAAAACAATTTATCATTTTACCTTTAAGATATGTTATTAATTTAAATTACTTTATTATGATATGAAGAATGACAGTTGCTTCTAAATAGATATTTCTTTTGCTCTGTGTAATTCTGGTCCATTAAATTGAACAAACTTTTACCACTTAACTATATTTTCTGAATATCAAGCACTATGAAAGCAGTAACTCCCTCTCAGGTGTATCAGCATAGTCTAGTTGAGTGGTACATAGTCTGTTTCAAAGTACATGACACATAATTATCAGTAGGATAAGTATATGGAAGACGAGATAAAATAGAGTGCTGTTTAGTAATTATTTCCTTGGAAAGAGTTTAGAAAGACTGCTTAAAATATTTGTTCATATCACTTGTAATATATATTTAAAACTTTCTATTCTAAAATTTTCTTGCATAAAATTCCTGGAGTTTTTTCAGTTATTGGTGATTAATAATTCCATCTACGTTAAGATTTAGAAAACAATATTGCCTTAAATAATAATTTTCTTAATTCACTTGGGAAAAATAAAGTTAAAAATTCAGACAAAACATTTTAATATATTTTACAATTCACTGTAAGGAAATCAAGTGGAGTGAGCAATTATATAACAGCCTTTCTGAACTTGAATGAGATCTTAAGTGTTCCAGTCTGGAAAAAATCTATTGACAATATGATTTGGGATCTTGGATTCTTATTCTTTAGGGAATACATAAATGTAAAATACTTCCACCCACTAATAAACTGGAACCTCTTATCCAATTGCATGAATCTTTACAGTGCTCATAATGTACACTCTTATACAAATTTAACTGTTTTTCCTCTCTTCTGTCATTGTTTTCCTCAATTAAAAATTATTTCACTTTAATATTCAATCATTGTTGCTACAAATCATCTCCTCATAAACAGAAATCAAGTTTTATTTCATATGGTTATGGTTATGCACAGTGAGGCACCATTTCTTTTTTTTTTTTGCTTGAATTCTTTTATTGATACATTTTAGATATACAATATGTTTACATTTATCATTGAGTGCTTGTTACTGTACATGATGTATCTTGGTTCTTATTTTTTCCCCATTGCCTGTGCACCCTTCACCCCTCCACCCTTTCTTAATCTCAAATGAAAGATGAATCATTCCCATGTAGTTTCAAATATTACAAAATGGTTTCTATCTTGTAAAATAGCCTTTAAAATATGTTTACTGCAAAACGTAGAGTTCAATACATGCTTTTATACTTACAATGCTCGATTTGTTTATTATGAGATGTATCGATAGTAACTTCCTTCACATATTCTATTTCAAGAATAATGGTTATGAAGCAAATTATTTGACAATTTTTATTAACTAAATTAAAGGCTATGTATTCTTTACTGACAGAAAAATTAAAATGTCTAAAATGACTTTTTGTGTGGAAGAACCATTAAAACATTTTTCTGAGAAAATAACTTCTTGTCCTTAACATTTTATGGTAATTCAGTATAGTATATGTAATTTACTATCTATTTCTAGGAATATTAATGATACAGTTACCATTAATGCTCACATATTCTTCAAAGATTTAGTGGTATAACATTATGATCCCAAATATTAAAAGTTTTTAGTGACAGAAATCAAGCTAAAGCTATATTGTCCCAGACAAAATGAAAGACCTATAGTTGAATGACAGTGAGATAAAGCAACACAAGAGATTTATACAAATATCAGAGCAGTTGAAATGAATGATTCTCAGGTCCGCACCCTCATGCTCACATGAACCCTCTCTCTCACTACCTTTCCCCATGTCCTACCAACTTCCGTACACACATAAATACTCCCCTACACATTTATTTTCTTTCCAATTCTCTGGGGGGTTTTTGGTTTTTTTTTTTTTTTTTTTTGGTACCAGGGATTGAACTTGGGACCTTGTGCTTCCGTGGCAGGCGTCGGAACCACTGAGCTAAATCCCTGGCCCCTCCAATTCTTTTTAATTAAAACATCCTTTATACTCGTAAGTGAAATCAATAGGACACACATGTGTAAATACAAAATAGTTTCTCTGGTGTGAGAAACTGAAAGTGTAAATAAGGATTAAAATGATTAA
This sequence comes from Heterocephalus glaber, assembly GCF_053883595.1. Lineage (NCBI taxonomy): Eukaryota > Metazoa > Chordata > Mammalia > Rodentia > Bathyergidae > Heterocephalus > Heterocephalus glaber. The sequence goes on from NW_028258138.1 coordinate 19,058,730, forward strand.
AACAAATAAATGATAATTTGAAATAGGAAGATAAAGTCCAAAGGGGTAGGGGATGTGGGAGGGGAAGGGGAAAGGAAAAATTATGAGAAAAGAAAAAAATGAAAATGAAGTCTATGTAAATAGGGAAGGGCAGAGGGGGTGAAGGTTGCACAGGTAATGGGGAAAAAAAATAAGAACCAAGATACATCATGTACAGGTACAAGCACCCAATGATAAATGTAAACATATTGCATACCTAAAATGTACCAATAAAAGAATTTAAGGAAAAAAAACAAACATCCTTTATATGTCTTTTCTATGGTTTCTCACAACTATGGCTGGGTTTTTTGTATATATTCCTTTCTTTAAAGGCAATGACTGATTTGCTTCTAACCAATAGAATAAGGTAAAAATGGAAAAATTGGATGTAGATATGATATGTAAGTGTTCACATTAGAAAAGACTGGAATGTCTATTGTTTGAGGAGATACTGTCTTTTTGGTTTGACTCAGCAAAGAGGTATGTTGAATACCCAAGTAGCAAAATTTGAAAGCAGGCTCTGGGAATTGAAAATGGACTCCATTAAATAGCAAACAAGAAAAGGCACTTTCTCCCCCAACCATAATGAATTCCATTAACAAAACATTAACGAGTATAATCTTCACTCAAATTTCCAAATTAGGATCCAGCCCTGATGAATCTGTTGATTGAGTCCTTGCAAAAGGTCCTGATAGCCATTCTGGACCACTCAAATTCAAGTTGTAGAATAATAAATGAGTGCTATCTTTAGCTATTACATTTTTCACAATATTGTTACAAAGCAATAGGAAACTACTAAAGAACTATTACATCTTCCTTCTTAAGTATTTTCTCTTTGGTAGAGAAAAATCCTGCAATGTCTAATTCAATACTCTCAGTCTTAATTTCCAGGATAGTGAATATTGTGAGGTTTTCAGTCCATGAAGTTATAAGCCATAATCAAAAATATACTGAGAGCTTAAATTTAAGAAAAATCACAGTAAAAGATATATTTCAATTAACACCACTTTGAAATACTCCCCTTTACTTTGAATACACTTATCAAATTTTATCACTTTCTGAAATACAACTGGAATTCCTCTTTTGTATCTTCAGTATTCCTAGGGTGGCTGCTTTGATGTTCTTCATTCAAAGTATTTACCTTTCATGTTCATTTTGACTTTGGTCTAGGAAGCAGAGGAAGGGAACAGTGCCAGAGAGCAATTGAGGAGAAACCAGACAGAGACCCAGAAAACTATGCATCCATGACTGACCCAGACTGGCCAGAAGTGTGCACCACTATTGTGCAGTGCAAATCCCAAAGCCAATTGATTTAAATATGAAGTTTAAAGGTCACAAGAATCTTGAAGCTGTCTTAGCATAAAGTAATACCATATTAACAGCATATTGAGTAATATTTAAATTGTATTATATGCTGTTAGCTACATGACATTATACCCAACATGATTTATTGACAAGATAATTCAAAAATAAAAATCTGAGTAACTCCACCAGAAAAGTCATGTATAAGAGCTAAGTGAGAAAGTGAGACATCTAAAATGATCAAAGAGAAAATTAATAAATATCAACTAACAATAAAATGCTGAGAGAGAATAACAAAAATTATCATTTTTATCCATTTACTTCCTAGAGCACATTTGTAGATAGAAGAAAAAAAATGAAGAGGTAATAAGTTATGCAAATACCTGCATTTAAAAATACAATATATTAATATATGTATTTCTTTGGTAATATTATTAAATAATTAGTAAAATGGATATCCTGAAACTTACCATAAATTCAAAACAGTAGTTAATTGAATATTTTGAAATATCTGCAGCAACTATAAGTTTATATGAAAATATATATGATTTATATTGGTAACAAGTAATATTTTATCCTCACATTTTTCTAAATTGTTGCCTGCTTTCACTTAGGAAATAAGAAATTTCAATTAGTTATTAGTGAAAGAAATCTTGTTTTTACTTCCAAATTTACAACTCCTCTACAATCGAACCATGGTTAACAACTGACACCAACGTGTTGTGTGCCGGCTAAACACCTTTATGCTGTCTGGTGCCCCTTCTACATTTTCATAACCAAAAAGACATTAATAGGTACACACTCATGACTCAAGAACATTAGTCCACAAAGAGAGTCAGAAGTGAAGAAACACAGTGGAGGAATCAACTTTAACAAAAGACAGGAGCCGAGTTTATTTTTTTGTTGTTGTTAAATTCCTTTATTGGTACATTTTAGATATACAACACAATTACATTTCTCAATGGGAACTTGTACCTTTACAGGATGCATCTTGGTTCTTATATTTTCCTCATTCCTAGCCCTCCCTTCACCCCCTTCACGCTTCTCTATTTACAAAAACTTTATTCCATTTTTTCCATTTCTCATGATTTTCCTTTCCCCTGCCCCTCCCACTACCCCTACCGCTTTGGGCCTTTTCTTCCTATTTTGCATTAGTGATTATTCATTCTAATCATTGGTACATTTTAGGTATACAATATAAGGACATTCATCATTGGAAATTTGCACCTTTACATAATCTCTTTTGGTTCTTATTTTTCACCCTTGCCCAGACCTTCCTTCAACCCCCACATTTCTCCCTATTTACAAAGATTTTGTTCCAATTTTTCCATTTTCTCATATTAATCCCATTCCCTTCTATCCTTTCCCCTACCTCTCCCACTTCCTTCTCCTTTGCCCCTTTTCTTCCTGTTTCACATTATGTATTATACATTTTAGTCCTTATTTACACTTTAAGTTTCTCACACTAGAGAAACTATTCAGTATTTATCCATGTGTGTCCTATTTATTTCACTTAAGAATATCGCCTCAATGTGCATCCACTTAGCTATAAATGTCTCTAATTTCTCATTTTTTATGGCTGAGTAGTACTCCATTTTATATAAAATGACATTTTCTTTAACCAGTCTCCAGTTGTTGGGCATTTGGGCTGTTTCCATGTTTTAGCTATCACAAACTGTGCTGCTATGAATATGGGCACACATATATCACTGTGGTATGATTCTTTTAATACTTTGGGGAAGATCCCAGGCAGTGCAATAGCGGAGTCAAATGGGACTTCCAGTCCTAGTTCTTTGAGGTATCTCCATACTGATTTCCACAGTGGTTGCAACAGTCTACACTCCCACAGGCAGTGGAGCAGGGTTCCTCTTTCCCCACAGCCCCGCTAGCATTTGTTATTGGTTGATTTCATGATAGCAGCCATTCTTTCTGGAGTGAGGTGAAATCTCAGTGTTGTTTTCATTTGCATCTCTCGAATGACCAGTGAGGTTGACCATTTTTTCATGTATTTATCTGTTATTTCTGCTTCTTTTTCTGAGAAATGTCTGTTCATTTCAGATGCCCATTTTTGGATTGGGTCTTTAAATTTTGGAGGTCTAATCTTTTTAAGTTCTTCGTAGATTTGAGATAGTAGACCTTTGTCTGAGGAACAGCAGGTGAAGATTTTTTCCCACATTGTGGATTGTCTCTTCACACTGCTGGTGGTTTTTCTTGCTGTGCAGAAGCTTTTTAATAAGAAGAGATCCCACTTGTTGATTGTGTGTGCTAGTTCACAGGCAACTGAGGTTTTGTTCATAAAATCTTTTCCTACACCAATGTCTTCAAGAGTTCTACCTAACCTCTGTTCCAATTGGTTCAGAGTTTCTATTTTAATATTTAGTTGGTTAATCCATTTCAATTTTAGTTTAGTGCATGGTGAGACATATAGGTCTAGTTTTAATCTTTGGCAAGTTTAAACACAATTTTTCCAGGAACATTCATTGAAGAGGCTATCTTTCTTGCATTGAGGGTGTTTGGGTCCTTTATCAGAGATGAGATGGCTGAGTGTGCCTCACATTGTTTCTGCATCTTCTAATCTGTTCCACTGGTCCTCAGGTCTGTTTCTTTGCCAGTGCCATGCTGTTTTTATCAAAGTAGCTTTGTAGTACAGTTGCAAGTTGGGGATTGTGATACCCCCTGCCATGTCTCTGTTACCTAGATTTGATTTTGCTATTCTGGGACTCTTCTTGTTCCAAATGAAGTTTTGGATTGTTTCCTCAAGGTCCATGAAGTATGCTGCTGGGATCTTAATTGGAATTGCATTAAATCTATATAGCAGTTTTGGGAGTATGGCTATTTTCACTATATTAATCCTTTCTAGCCAGGAGCAGGGGATGTCTGTCCATTTTCTGATATCATCTTCAATCTCTCTTTTCAGAGTGCCATAGTTTTCAGAGAAGAGGTCTTTGATTTCTTTCTTTAGGTTGATTCCTAGGCATTTCAGTTTTTTGGATGCTATTGTGAAAGGAATTATTTGCCCTATTTCTCTCTTAGTGAGTCTGTCTTTGGTGTAGAGGAAAGCTATTGATTTTTGTGTGTTGACCTTGTAAGCAGCTACTTGACTGAATTTGGTTATTAAGTCTAGAAGACTTTTGGTGGAGTACTTGGGGTTTCCTATATAGAGTATCATGTCATCTGAAAATAATGAGAACTTGACTTCTTCATTTCCTGTCTTTATTTCTTTTATTTCTTTCTCTTGTCTAATTGCCGTGGCTAATGTTTCCAAAACTATACTGAGCAAGATTGGTGATAGTGGACATCCTTGTCTTTTCCTGATTTTAGCATGAAGAATTTCAGTTTTTGACCATTTAGTATGTTATTGGCTGTTGGTTTTTCATAGATGACTTTTATCAAGTTGAGGTAGAGTCCATCTATTCGAATTTTCTGTAGGATTTTTTAATCATAAATGTGTGTTGGATTTTGTAAAGTGCTTTTTCTGCATCTGTTGAGATGATCAAATGGTTTTTGTCCTTGGCTCTATTGATATAGTTTATTACATTGATTGATTTGTGTATGTTGAACCATCCCTACATCACTGGGATGAATCCCCCTTTGTCAGGGTGTATGATCGTCTTGATAATCTTCAGCATTCTGTTTGCCAGTATTTTAGTAAAGATTTTTGCATCGATGTTCATTAGTGAGATTGGCCTATAGTTTTTCTTTTCGATTGGGTCTTTCTCTGCTTTGGGGAACAAGGTGATGCTTGCTTCCAGGAATGAATTTGGGAGTAATGTTTCCCTTTCAATTTCACTGAAGAGTTTAAACAGGACTGGCAGTAGTTCTTCTCTGAATGTCTTGTAGAATTCAGCAGTGAAGCCATCAGGGCCCAGAATTTTCTTAGTTGATGAGTTTTTAATTACATTTTCAATTTCATTGGTTGATGTTGGTTTTTTAGAATATTTAGGTCTTCTTCGTTCAACTTTGGTAATTCATATGTATCTAGGAATCTGTCCATTTCTTCTGTGTTGTCCATCTTATTGGCATATAGGTTCTGGAAGTAGGTATTGATGATCCTCTGGATTTCTGATGGGTCTGTTGCCATTTCAACCTTTTCATTCCTAATTGCATGGATTTGGCCTTTTTCTTTCCTTTTTATGATAAGATTGGCTAAGGGTTTGTCAATTTTGTTGATTCTTATGAAGACCCAACTCATGGCTTCATTGATTTTTTGTATCATTCTCTTAGTCTCCGTTGAATTGATTTCTGCTCTGATCTTTATAATTTCCTCCCTTGTATGAGCTTTGGGGTTGTCTTGCTCTTCTTTTTCTAGAAGCTTGAGGTTCAGTATCAGGTTGTTTAATTGGGCTCGTTCTGTTTTCCTAATATGCATATTCACTGCTATGAATTTCCCTCATAAGACTGCTTTCATTGTGTCCCATCGATTCCGTTATGTTGCACTGTCATTGTCATTTAATTGAAGGAACTGTCTGATTTCTTCTTTTAATTCCGCTGTGACCCATTGGTTATTCAGAAGTGTGTTGTTCAATTACCACGTGTTTGTGAAATTTTTCCAGTTTCCTTTGCTATGGATCTCCAATTTCATTGCACTATGGTCTGATAATATACAGGGGATAACTTCAATTCCTTTGCACTTACTTAAACATGTTCTATGTGTGACTATGTGGTCTGTTTTGGAGAATGACCCATGTGCATCTGAGAAGAATGTGTATTCTGATTTTCTGGGGTGGAAGACTCTGTAAACATCTGTTAAATTCATTTGTTCAAGATTTTGATTGAGTTCTAGTACTTCCTTACTTACTTTTTGTCTAGTTGATCTATCTATTTGTGACAGTGTGGTGTTGAAGTCCCCCACTATAATTGTATTAGTGCATATGACTTTTAATGTCTGTTAGTATTTGTTTTATATAGTTGGGTGCACTAGTGTTTGGTGCGTAGATATTTTTGATTTTCATCTCTTCCTCATGGATTGTTCCCTTTACAAGGATGTAGTGTCCTTCTTTGTCTTTCTTAATCAGTGTTAGTTTGAAATCTGCTGGATCTACAAAGAGAATAGCTACTCCTGCTTTTTTTTTGGATTTCCGTCATGTGGAGTATTGTTTTCTACCCTTTATCTCTCAGTCTATGAGTTTCCTTTTGAATTAAGTGTGTTTCTTGTATGCAGTATATTGTTGGATTTTGCTTCTTGACCCATTCTGCCAGTCTATTTGTTTTAATTGGTGAACTAAGACCATTAAAGTTGATGGTTATAACTGAAAGGTATTGACTTGTCATTGCCATGACTTTTTCTTTTTGTTGGGTTCTCCCCTTTTACATTTAATTTCATGTCATTCCAGATTGGTTCATTCTGCTTTGCTTCCTGGGGTTGTGCTCCTCAATGTCTATTCCTAGGGTATTGTGTAAAATTCTTTGGAGTGCTGGTATTGTATTCACGAAGCTCCTAAGGTGCTCTTTGTCATGAAAGTATCTTATTTCTCCATCAAATTTGAAAGATAGTTTTGCAGGGTACATCAATCTGGGTTGGAGGCTGTTTTCCCTTAGGGCTTGGAATATGTCACTCCAAGATCTTCTTGCCTTGATGGTTTGTGTTGAGAAGTCTGCTGTGATTCTGATGGGCTTTCCTTTGTATGTGATTTGTTTCTTTTCTCTAACTGCTTGTAGAACTTTGTTCTTCTGTTGAGTTTCTGGAATCTTAACAATTATATGCCTATGTGTAGTTTTTTTTTGATCAAAGCTATTTGGAGTCCTATATGCCTCACTTATCTGTATGTCAAGCTCTTTTCCCCTGCTTGGGGAGTTTTCTGCCATTATTTCTGTGAAGAATTTTTTTATGTCATCTCCACTCTCTCCTGTTTCTTCATTGACTCCAATCAGTCTTATGTTATTCTTCTTTGCATTGTCTAGCAGCTGCTGTATTGATTTCTCATGTTCCCTTATAATTTTGAAACAGTTTTTCTTTTCCTGGTCATTAATTGCAATCTTATTTTCTATATCTGAAATTCTGTCCTCACATTGGCTCATTCTGCTGTGTAGACTTTCAGTGGAGTTTTTCATGTCCTGGAAATCTCTTTGCATCTGTTTTATGGATTCCATTTGTTTCCTATGTTGGGATTCCATCATGCTCCTCAGGTCCTCTCTAGATTTATTAAACATGTCTTGCACTATGATCACAATTTCTCCTGTTGTCTGAGAAATTATTTCTGATTTCATTTTTTTCCAGATCTCTTTTTATTGCCATTTCAGTCAGTCCAGCTCATTCAGTATCAGTGTGTTCCATCTCATTTCCCTTTGGGGTTGCTATAGGTGATCTGGAAGTCTGGTTTTGAGACTTATGTATGCGTTTTCTCATTTGGACTGTGTGTGTGGGGGTGGTCAGGTGCTGTTGCCATCCACGAGACTCATCTCCTCTGAGCTTGGAGAGGTGAGACAGGGGCCAGGAGTGACAGTAGAAATTGTGGCCCAGAAGCCCCTTCCTCTGAGCTGGAAGCAGTGGGACAGAAGGCAGCCTAAAAGCCCTTTCCCCTGGGCTGGGAGCAGAGGGAGGGATGGTGGCTGGGAAGCCCCTTCCTCTGGACCAGGACCAGTGGGACAATGGCTCAGAAGCCCCTACCTCTGGGCCAGGAGCAGTGGGATGGATGGCGGCCAGGAAGTCCCTTCCTGTGGGCTGGGCAGGAGCTGAGTTTTTATACTTGTTAAATTCCATGAATGTCAAGAATCATTTTATTCACAATTATGTCAATTTCTGCCCTTTTACCTAAAAATGCTATTAGTTGCAAAAGACAAATGAGCTTTGCTAATATTTTAGTTGTAGTTTTATCTCAAGAGCTGTAAAAGTTTGAGTATTAACCTTGTTAAAAATAGACATATCTGTACATTTTGCCCAGAAATAAAAACCTATTGGCAGTTTTTAAAGGTCATGTTCATGTAAGAAAAAATATTCATGGAGTATGCAAAATTAAACCATATATCTTATTTCTTAGAAACTTATTTAATGTGCCAGGAAAAGTACTGAATAAAACCAATGTTTTCAAGGTTTATGAACCAGTAAAATAAAATGACTTAAACACAAAAACCTAAGAATAAAGTCGTAAGAATTCTATAGTTGGTCATTTGCCCTAATGTCTATGCCTCATTAAGTTAATCAGAAACTACTAAAATAATTTTGTGAAAGAAAAAGAATTAAGAGAAAAAGACATATGTGTGAATATATCTTTTCATTCATCATGAGAACGTAAAGAGCAATGTTTAAAGTGCTTTATAAAAATGTTAGGAAAATGAATAATGAGTAGATATTTCAAAGGGAAAATTTTATTGTCCTTGTTTGGACACAATTAAAAATTTACTATTTTTGAAGTTTTCTTATGATTTGTAAATTTACTTAAATTAAATTGTTAGTGTTCATAACAGGCTACATAGATTTATTTAAAAATTAATTTTAATACAAACATAATAAAAGCAGCTTTGAATATATACATATATACATACTTATATTTAAAAATGTTTTTCAAATTTTGGCTTTATTCCAAATATATAAAGATAATGTATCATAAAATACAAGTAAGATACAGCTAAGTAGTTTTTTGTGACATTAACCCAAATAGCTCCCAGATTCTCATGCTATCAAGAGCTGAATAAGAGATGGAAAATTTGTTTGTAATTTAGTTTCCAAAGAATTTTACAGAAACTACATCTTTGTCCTTTATGCACATTCATATCTCATATTAAGAAAACAAAAAAAACCCCTTAGATTTACCTGTTGAATATATGAGGTATGACAGAAATATAAAGTGAATATTTAAACTGCCAGAAAGTTATTACAGTGAAAGATATGTTGGTATTATTTCCTGGCAAATCCTCACTCTCACAATGAACACATGTGTTGGAAGCATTCTCAAGCAGTTCTTGAAGTCCACCTTCGTGTATTTATAAGGTGAGATTTAAAATATATATAGTGAGTACTGCTGTGAAGTGCCATCTAAGGGAAAGGCAGGCTGTGAAAAACTAAAGTATTTCCTCATACATCTTATTTTTCTTAACTTATATCTCCTCAGAAAATATCTGGACACATGTTTTATTTTTTATTTTTATTTTTTCCACATTAAGTTTATTGGTACATTTTAGGTATAAAATACAATTACATTCATCATTGGGATCTTGTACCACTACATGAGTATCTTGGTTCTTTTTTCCCCTTCTCTTGCCCTCCCTTCACCCACTCCAACCTTCCCTATTTGCAAAGACCTTGTTTCCATTTTTTTCCCCTTCTCATATATTTTCCTTTCCCTTTTTTCCTTTCCCCTACCCCTCCCAATTCCTCTGCTATTTTAGACCTTTTCTTCCTGTTACACAATATCAGTTATACATTTTTTAAATTTCAATATTGAGATCTAGGCGACATTACCACAGATTTTACAGAATTTAAAAGGATATAGAAAGCATATTACAAAAATCTTTTTGAAATAAATTTGACAACTTCTAAGAAGTAACTTGGAAGACAAATTAATGAAACTAACTCTAGAGGAAATATAAAATTTGAATAGCACCTATTAAAGGAATTATATTCCTAGCTTGAAAATCTATCCATATGACAACAACAGGCTCATAAACATTTTAACTGATAAATTATATCAAACAATTCAAGCCGAAAAAAGAAGGAACACTTCTCCCCTCATTTTAGGAACTCAACATTGTGCTAATCCTAAAACTGGATAAAGATACCAGGAGAAAAAAGTATGAACATAGATAGAAATTTGTTTAACAAAACAAACTATTAGAAGTCAGATCTGGCAGGAGGTAGAAAGTGGTTTTGTTATAGGAATGGCAGTGTTGGTTCAGCATTGGAAGATCCACCCCCAAAAGTCATCATTTTAACAGAGGAAAGGAAAAAGCCATATGATCCTGTCAATAGTTGGAGAAAAGGTATTGGACTAAATTCTACAGCTGTTCATGGTAAAAGCTATCAGGAGACTAGAAGTAGAACAGAAACTTCTCAATAGATTAAAGACGTACTCCATACTTCCAGCAAGAATGCCTTATATGAATGGAGAAGACATAATGCTTTCTCCTTAAGGTGGGGAACAAGGGCAGATATGCTTACTCTTTATCTGTTCATTAAACTTTGAAACCTAGTCCCCACCAAAATAGTCTGGCAATAAAATGACACAGACTGGGGATTTAACTCAGTGGTGCTGCCACCTGCCTCAAAAGCACAGGGTCCTGAGTTCAATCCCCTGTACCAAAAAAAAAAAAAGATAAGTCTGGGCCAAGGATTTAGCTCAGTGGTTCCACAACCTGCCTCACAAGCAGAAGGATCTGAGCTTGATTCCTGGTACCAATGAATAAATAAATAAATAAATAAATAAATAAATAAATAAATAAAAAAAATGACACAACTAGGATAGGATTGGCACAGCAGAAGCAAAATCTTTATATGTAGATGAAATGATCATCTACAGAGAAAATACTAAGAAATCTCTAGGAGCCCCTAGAACTTGTATTTGAATTTAGCAAGATTACAAAACACAAGGTATATATAAAAATTCAGGTCTGTGTATACTTGCTATAAATGAAGAATTGGATATTGAAATTTAAAAGTTATGTAGGGATACAAAGGACCTAGAAAAATTAAAAAATAAAAACAAGAACAGTGTTGTAAGACATTTAGTACCTAATTTTAAGACTTCTTCTAAAGCTACAGTAATCAGGGCAGTGTTGGTGTAAGGAAAGATATATAGATTATTTGAATAAAACAGAGAATCTAGAAATAGAACCACACATATATGGTCCACTGAGTTTTGAAAGATTATTTAACATTAGCATTTTATAAAATATAAACTCAATTCAAGAGCTGAGGAAGAGATAGTGTTTTCAGCAAATGGCACTAGAACACCTGGTATCCCTATATAAAATTTAACCTCAACCCTTTTTTTCCATACATGAAAATAACTTGAAGGGATCTATGAATCTAAATAAGAAAGCCTAAAGGTATAAAACTTTAAGAAGAAATTATAAGGGAAAATATTTATGATTTCAGGGTAGGCAAGAACTACCTATGATACAAAAAACATGATGTATAAAAGAAAAAAATTGATAAATGAGATTAAATCAAAATTTAGAACTTTAAATGACATCATTAAAATGAAAAGTAGTCCTTAAACAGACCATATTTACAATGCATATAACCGATGACCAGAATACGTAAAGAATTCTTAGAGTGCATTAATAGACAACCGAATTAAAATGTAGACATAAGATGATAAATAGCCAGTGTAGCACAAGGAATGGTGTGCAACTCTAGAATCAGAAAAATATTAATCAGTACAATAATAAGATAGAATTATACACTCATTAGGGAGATGAAGTTAAAAGTTTTAAAAGCCTTGTCATGACTTTTTCTTTTTTTTGGATTCTCCCCATTTGTGTTTGATTTGTCTCGCCCATTCTGCTGGGTTTCCTGGGGTTGTGATCCTCATTGTCTTTTCCTAGGGTATTGTCTAAAATTTTTTGGAGTGCTGGTTTGGTATTCATGAAGTTCCTGAGGTGCTCTTTATCATGAAAGGATCTTATTTCTCCATCAATTTTGTAAAACAGCTTTTCAGGGTACATCAATCTGGGTTGGAGGCTGTTTTCCTTTAGGGCTTGAAATCCATCACTCCAAGCTCTTCTTGCCTTGAGGGTTTTCATTGAGAAGTCTGCTGTGATTCTGATGGGCTTTCCTTTGTATGTGATTTGTTTCTTTTCTCTCACTGCTTGTAGAATTTTGTTCTTCTGTTGGATTTCTGGAATCCTAACTATTATATGCCTATGTGTAGATATTTTTTGATTAAGGCTAGCTGTAGTTCTATATGCCTCACTTATCTGTATATCAAGTTCTTTTCCTCTGCTTGGGAAGTTTTCTGCCATCACTTCTGTGAACAGTTTTTTATATCATCTGCACTCTCTCCTGTTTCTTCATTGACTCCAATCAGTCTTATGTTATTCTTCTTTGCATTGTCTAGCAGCTGCTGGATTGATTTCTCATATTCCCTTACAATTTTAAAGCAATTTTTCTTTTCCTGGTCACTATTTGCAATCTTATCTTCTATATGTGAAATTCTATCCTCACATTGGTTCATTCTGCTGTGCAGACTTTCAGTGGAGTTTTTAATCTCCTGGAAATCTGTTTGCATCTGTTTTATGGATTCCATTTGTTTCCTATGTTGGGATTCCATCATGTTCCTCAAATCCTCTATTTTTTTTATCTGTGTCCTCTCTAGATTTATTAATCATGTCTTGCACCATGAGCAAAATCTTTGCTGTTATCTGAGTAATTATTTCTGATTTCATTTTTCCCATATCCTCTTTTGTTGCCAGTTCAGAGAGTCCAGGTGGTTGACTATCAGATTTTTCCATTTCATTTCCCTTTGGGGTTGCTGTAGGTGACCTGGAAGTCTGTTTTTGAGGCTTATTTATGTGTCGTCTCATTTTCAAGGGGGGGATGGTGCTTCTGGCACCCACACAGCTCACCTTCTCTGACCTAGGATCTTGGGATGGCAGCGGGGGAGCTTCCTTCCTGGTTCTGGGACCAGCTGAGCTTCTCTTCCCTAGGAGCCTGGGATGGAGGTGGGGAGCTTCCTTCCGGGTGCTGGGACCAGCTCACCTTCTCTGCCCTATGAGCCTGCAATGGCAGTGTGGGAGCTTCCTTTTGGGTGCTGGGACTGGCTGGGCTTCTCTGCCCTAGGAGCCTGGGATGGATGCGGGGAGGTTCCTAGTGGGTGCTGGGACCGGCTGAGCTTCTCTGCCCTAGGACCAGGCACATGTTTTACTTAAAATTCATAACATATGCATTGTAGTGTATCAGTTCATGTGACTATGAGGTCTATGAATTCTGTGTCTACATCAGCTGTTTAGTGCTGTAGTTCGAGAAGGCCAGAGATATAGACAAAAGGCTTGGAAACAGGAAGGATGAAGGGCTAAATTTCAATCTGAGTCCAAAGATGTGAGAAGCAAGAGCACAGAGAACAGAAGAGTAATGTCACAACATGAGCAATCTGGCAGATGGGAAGCAAATTCAACCCTTCTCTAGCTGTTTATTTGCTTCAAGCCTTTGTTGTATTAACTGCTTCCCACCTATTCTGCAAAGGTTCATGTTTTACACAGTATATTAGTCCAAATGGTAACGTCTTCTGGTAACAGCTGCATAAACACACACAGAAATAATGTTTAATTAGATATCTGGGCTTCCAGTGGCCTAGTCAAGTTGACATTAAAAAGTTAATCATCAAAAATATAAAATTGCTTTGTCTGTGTTAGAAAAGATGAGAAAGCAATACAGATGAATTAACATATTTGGGGAAAAATGAGTTGAAAAACTCTGAATTGAATGTGATACAGAAAAACAAAAATCCTCCACTCAATTATGTGTAAAAACATTACTATTTATCAAATAAATGATGATATTAACTTTATACCATAAATAAAAATACTAATAATTAGAGGGGTTTGAAAAATAAAAAAATCAAAATACTTAAGTAAAGTAACTAGAAGTGAAAAAAAAAAGATTGTATTTTCTAAAACACCTGTATTGTATTAATATAATCTAGATGTTTATAATGTAATGAAATTTTAGATAAAATTGCATAAGCATAAAATATAAAGATTTTCTGCATCTTAACTTGTAATATTATACATAAAACAAACATGAATTAATCAGAAAGAAAAGTAAGTTAAAAAGAATAAACTAATATTTAATGAAGAGCTTGTAGACTATATTAATATTCAAAAATCTTATAAAATTTGCTTAGTTTATAGTTTTATTAACATACATTATCTGATTTTACTTAAGACTACTAAATCCAATATTAAAATTTTATATCCATATTTAGTTTTTAAAAGTGGTCCTTAGTATTAAACAGTGTGATTGTACGATGAGAGGCCAATTTTTCTAATCTAATGATACATAATTTCAACTAAATCACATACCATGTGCTGTACAATGAGATACACTGAGAAGACATAGTAACCCTTTAGAGAAGACATAGTAACCCTACAAACTAAAATTCTAGAGAGGAGAGGGCCTTCCTTAATGAACTAATGATCCCTGACTTTAACCCTATCCATGAATACTCCATGAGGGATGTTAGTGAAGGTGAATATTTCAAGAGTGTTAAATTTCCTAATCAAAGAATAATTTAGGGAGTAGAAACCAGGTATTGCTCTCATGCAGGTCTAATGCATGGAATGAGAGCCTCTAAAAGTTTGAGACAATAGCTCAATTAAAAGGTGATGTAGAAGACTGGGTGCTGAGTCAGGAAATAAGAGTACAAGCTCCAAAGGTTCTTCTCTTTGTGTTCAATTTTTTTTTTCTATGCCAGAGAATCAAATGTATGTTTTCAATAATTTAATGGAACATGAAAAACTACATAACTACTAAGAAGCAAGTATTGGGGGACAGGGACTGAATGAATATTCAGGTGTTCATTTATCATTTCATTAAATAAATATGAATGTATTGAATAGATACAATAAAAAGAAGCATAGTCAAAACTTACTAGATAATGTGTTAGCTACGAGACATATGGAAACATAGTATGTGAAATTAATATCTATCCTATTTTTTCTAGTAGAGTGAACTTTGATACATTGTACCACATGTGCCCTTCTTTAATCTTCTCAGAGCTAAAAATGATTGATTTTGCCAAATTGTGCAAGTATTATTTTATAATACAGACAGAAAATAAGTGATAATTTTATTAAATTTTTTCTTTTTGGCTTCAAAAATAAAATGTGTTATTGTGTAAATAGTTATCTAAATAGTTGTACATTATTGGCACATGAGACTTTTACGGTGGCTCTTTATGTATGATAAATAAATGGATACAATTTTATTTGTGTCTCAGTGGCATTTAGCTCTATTTGAAAGCCTGACATTTTCATTTTAAATGCAGCTGAGTTCACCTTCCTCAGTATTCTGCTTATCTCAACCTTAAATTTTTAAATATTTTTTGTGAAGTTATCACCTGAATAGGTATGTATGCATTTTATTAAATGATTGAATCATATTGACAAAAATACAGAAAATTAAAAACAAGAAAAATGTGCATGTTTCATCATATTTAAGCATAAAATCAATTTTTTAGTTACGTTGTTTTCTGATCCTATGATTAGATACTGACAGAAAAAAAACTTCATAGACATTTTCTGGTTTCATTTTTTTCCCCTGTACTTTGATTTCATACCTAATTACTAGTTTATTCTTTGCCCTTTGGGTCACTTTTCTAGTGCCTGACCCAGACCAAGGCCAAATAAATCAGCTTTCATTACTTCAACTCACTAAGGTTTTTCCATTAGTTCTGACTAGAGGTCTGATAAATAGAAGGTCACAGCTGTCAAAAGGAAGAACACTGTTGGCTAGCATTCATCAATCTCAATAAGATGTCTGATTCTTCTAAGTTTAGGTTATTTCTTAGTCAAACCAGAGGACATGCTATGACTTAAAAAATCGATTTTTACTGGTTTAAACACCTTGCTAATAAAACAATTCAGTATCTGAAGAGTCTATATCTTAAAGACCATCTCATTTCCAGCTTCTACTATTGATGTGCAAAATATTTTGTATGTAATTAGAGTTATAATTTATCTTAAAGGCACAAATGAAACTAAAATTGTTATTTTATTGTTCAGGCATGTACTCCCAAGTACTGTAGACCATTTATTATTCAAAAGGTATTGACGAATACTTTGAAATGATTTCATTTGATTTTTATATTAAATATAATACAACTACTGATTTATCCAGTGTAATCGATAAAAATGTTAAGTGATTACAAGTACAGCAATAAGTGATTTACAAGTATACATATTATTGTTCCAGAAATTATTATAGCAATTTCATGTAAATTTAAAAAACACATCCAATGAACAGTTATATTTTTCCTGGAAATAATCAGTTAAAATAAATTCAATTTAATTTATCTCATTTTCAAAATTTAATTTTGGAAATGGTTAATTTCAAATAATAAAATATTTAAAATGGATACACACTTTTCCTATATCATTATTTTCTCTTATTATCAAAATAACAAAACATCTAGATTTAATGAGTATAACTACTATTTTAGAAACATTAAAAAACGTATTTTTGCAATGTCAAACCCGAGATCTACTTTTCAACATCACATAAATACCCTGCATCAAATTCCACCAACTGATCCTTCTATAATCTGTCAATGAAAACTATTACACTTAAAATTTAACCCTTTTTAAACAGCAGAATTGTCTTCTAAGCATGCTGGTGATTTACATAAGCACCTAAGTAATAATTTAATATTTGAAATACACATATCTGTGGACTAGGAAACATTGTCAGTTCATCTTGCAAACCAAAAATCACTCCGGTCAAACACTAAAATACTAAATAGTTTTTAATTATTTAAACAACAGTGAGTGAAAATCATACAAATGCCATTATACCATGTTCCTGATTTATGTACATTATAACCAGTATTAAGTACCCTGAGCATAATTATTTTTCTTGTGATTTGATTTTAACCCTGAAGCTATTTTGACCTTTGGTGACTTCCTACAGAGATTTCACTGATTTTTATTTATTAGAAAACAAATTCAGTAAATTAATATTCACACTGTTTTGCATTACAATAAAGTAGTACTTTAAGATTCCAAGAGGGAAAGTTGATGATGTTGATAATAATAATAGAGACAATTCTCAACATTTTTTTCCACTATCTGGTACATATTTGCCATGCTTATTCTATATTTTAGTATCAATCTACTATGACTTTTCTTGATAATAGAGGTGAGGGATCGTGCTTGCATCCTCCTTGTCACTTTCCCAGTGCGAGGTCCCAGAGCCCACAGTGTAGTTCCTCAATTGCTTTGATCCCAAATGACACGTTGTCCTAGATCTGGAGGAATGCAGTCACCCAAAACACAGTGATACAGAAGTAGCTCTAAAAATTACAGACATATTTTATATTTAATATCTTAATGGCTGTTATGTATGTCACAAATATGTTTTTCATTTTGTTTTAAATCATAAAAGCAACACTGCAGCACTATGCATAGAAAAGGAGGTAAAAGCCTCTAAGTATCTTTTGAACCTAAGCTTCTCATGTTTTGGAATTTGAAACATTTAAATTGGTTTACATGGAGAGAGTTAAATAGGTAATTGTGATTGTTTTTGAAGGAACATGTTCTTTATCAGAAAACAATCATCTGTATCTTCAATACTGAAAGTGTAAATTATATTTTTCTAAAATAATCTGCAAGAAATATCTTAAAATACTGCAGAGAGCTTCCAGGTACAACTTTATGATGGAACGTATCCAGTTCAAATGTGTGATTCCTGAAATGTTTTATGAATGTGTGGCACTTCAACAAAAAAATGGTCCATTTAAAAAGTGAAACACAGTTTATTTATCCATTCTATTCACTTTTTAATGTGATTAAAAAATATTAACCTGAGATCTGTCTTTTCAATAAATATCTATGTGTACAGTACATGTTCTGCGTTGTCAATTACAAATACCTAGTTTGTATACAGAAGCTCTCTGGAGTGCTTGCCTATTGCATGACTGAAACATTATACACACTGAAAAGCAATGTAAAACTGCCCCTTGAACTACTCTCAGGCAAACACCATTGTAATTTCAGAAGACCGAATACTTTACATACCTCATATAATTTGAATTTATTTGTGTGTGTGTCTGTGTGTATGTGTGTGTGTGTGTGACTGACTTAATACACTTACCATAATTTCTTAAAGGTTTATCTTCAGGGTCTGACCCAGCTGGATTTTGTATTTTTAGTTATTAAATATTTTATTGTCCAATTATACCACACTGATTTTATACATTCATTCTCCAATGTACATTTAGTCTATTTCTATTGTAAATTATTGTAAATATTGACTATTGTAAATAATGCTGCAGTGAACATGTAGTTTTAGATTAAAATATATCTTGTCCTGTGAAGAATTAAATTTTCAATTTTATGAGACTTTGTCTTGATGTTTTTGGAGTGGTGAAGGTAACAATATTTTCAGTATACCACTAAAATGAGAAGCATTTCGTTTGGAATATTTAAAAGAAAACATTAATCATTGAAGTAATTCTATATTTGTAACCAATATGTCATTTTATGTCTCCTATTATTTTCTCTTAAGGAGAACAAGGTTCCATTTCATTTTTATTATGTCAATATGTAAAATTTCAGAGGTAGAAGATTTTAACTTTGCTGGATGAAGGACGTTTTAGTTAGCTCTTTCTTTACCTCATGTATCTGTTTGTCTTTATTTGCCCTTATATGCCAATCAAAAACATTGCATTAGTCACTGTTTTATAAGGTGTCAAACATGAATTGCTTGACACTGCAGTGGAAGAAACAGCAGTAGAATCAATTTGCATAAGTCAAATGTGACAAGAAACATTTTATGACACCTTCAGTAAAGTACTATTATAATTGTGTTTAATCAACATAGCTAATGAGGCAATATTTATTCATTTAATCTAAATTTTAAAAAGACTCTTCTAATAATTGTCAGTAAAAACATAAATGTTTCTTTCTAATCAAAACAATTTGAAGCTAATGTTGATTAATTGTAGTCTGAATTTAAAATGTGTACTATTCTGGGAAGTTTATTGTTATGGGTTATTATAGGTATAATTCCTAAGAAGCTATTGAAATCAGATTCATAATGATTGGTTTTTTATTGTTCTACTCATAAAGTGATGAGGTGCTTTCACTTTTCATATACTACAAAGTTGCTGTGGATGTAGAAGAGACTAATTATCCATTCTTAATCCAGTCTTACAGCCCTTTCTTAGTAAAAAGGGTTAATCATGAGAACATTGAAGAAAGAAATCAAAACTAAGGAAGTCCCCACATGTACAGGGTTTAACTTTCTGAATTTTCAGTTATCTGGGGTCAGTGATGGTCTGAAAATATTATTTTTCTTGACTCTCTTCAGACAGAGAGATGACTTTCACATAATTTGTTAAAGTACACTGCTATTCATGTTTTATTTTATTACTAATTATTGTTAATTCCTTACTAAGTTTAATTTATAAACTAACTTTTATATTAAGGCACATAGCAAAACAGAATCAGAGAACAGTACATCTTAAATCTATTGAAAACATAATCAAGTGATGCCGATCATTGTTCTGCTGAAAGTTTTCATTGTTCTCTAATGATTGCAGTTTATAGGTAACAAGTCATTTCAAAATTATTGACCTATACATCTTGAAACTTTCTATGTCATGTTAGTTTCTGTTTAATTGAACAAAAATTTGAGCATATAGTGTATTGCTTTATTTCTCTTTCTCTTTGGTCAAATAATGTACATTATCATTTTAAAATTGGGTCATAAAAATAACTCCAACATTTACTAAAGCAATATCTCATTGTACACTGCACACTGTGTAATTTCCATCTTACATTTGGGAAAGCAACTACATGAAAATGCTTTAACATTTATCTTACATGCTGTGAGAATTTTTGAAAACCAATTTACAAATATATGTATATATAGAATTCACTTTAAATTTTTGGCATGAAGTAAATCACCTATAAATTTATATGAAATTTAATTTTTTCCTAAAGAAAATCTTACCTAAACATTTGAGTAACTGAACAATAAAGATTTTAATAGCATTTCTATATCTAGACTAAGACTAAAATATAGCTTCATGGGATAATATTGCAACAAAAAGACCTTTTAGTGTTTTATAGCTCTGATAAAAATAATTATGTAAATAAGTAATTCAGTTTCCCCCCACCAATAACAATGTGTTTTTCAAGACAAAAATTTTAACTTAAGGAATATAAATGTACTTAAAATACTCTTTGTCAATTTAATACTTTTATTCATTATTAAAGTCCTTCATATTTTTCCAAAGTTATAAAGTACATTTTTGTCACATTGTGTATTGACAATCACCTCCTTAATAATTTCCATTAGTGAAGGTAGCATAAAATATTCATTTATAATGAAATAAACTCTGCTAAATTATTTCTTCATTCTTGAGAGCACACTCATGATATTTGTTCATACTAACAAGTCACTCTTCATTTCTTTATTTTTCTTTTGGAGAGCTATGCCACTTTAAATACTTATTCTTGTATTTCAGGTCTCAAAGACATTTTCTACTTTATGTTTAAGCTAATTTCTGTTCCTATCAAGGATCTTAAAATATTGAGACTGGAAGGCAGTTCAATATTCGTACAAGGATAATATGAACGGTCAAGACACTAAGACAAAAGTTGAATTAGGATTAGATAACGGATTCTTGGTGCTGATTTTGAGAAAGAACAAAGCGCAACATTTGCCAGACAACAAGGATTCTAAAGTTGGCCTGTATGACATACTTGATAGCCCACAACAGTAGAAATAACACCTTTATCAAACAAGATTAATATGCTCTTCCACATTGTTGCAGCCAAGACATAAGCACTAACGTGAAGACAAGAGATCACTGAAGAAATGTCCCACTCATCATTATTGTAAGGAGTACTTATTATTATTTGTATGACAAATCTTGTTACTTTTAAATACTTCCATATGTTAATTTTGTAAACTGAAACTTTCTAATTTATTGTTATTGCAGCAGAATTCTATTTCTTTTTTCAATTTTTCAAAAGAAGTAATGTCAAAAACCAAAAAAGTAATAGTGATGCACATATGAATAATTAAATACCTTCAATTGTGCTAGAGAGAACCAATCCAATATTTGGGAAGCATGTTTCATTAAGAAAGAGAAATTTCTGCAGCCCTTTTATATTCTACTCTCCTTTTCATATCATTTAAAACTATGAATTAATTATGATTCAAGGAAACCAGGAAAATAATCTTCAAAGGTTTGAAAAATACATAATTTTGAATAGGTCATCTTCTTATATTCAAAATTAAAGTTGGGTTTGAAATGATTAGCCACAATAGGCAAACAAAGTGTAAAAGGAGGAAGAGAAGGTTTTCTCTACAAGTGAAAATTTTGATTAGTGCAATAATCCATCATCATAAGCAACTGAGTAAACCTCATTGGTAGCAAGTTGTCTTCTTCATTTCATGCATTTTTTTCTGCTTGTTAAAGTTAAATTTATTTAAATACTGTAAATGATTACTCATTTATTCCTTTATATTTACAGCTTACATGTCTTAAATAGAACATTTCTGAAGAAGAATATCCTGGCTAAATCCAGACAAAATACTAAGAAAATTTGTGTCCCAGAACCAGATCATTAGGTTTGATTTTGTTTCTTATTTATAAAATGTTCTTTAAAGCCCAATAGCAATAAAGTGATATATTACAATAGTAAAATCAAAGTCTAAAATTATAAAATTTTATTATTTTATATTATAGAGAATATATTATTAATAAAGAATATATAAATGTATACATATGTGATATTAAGAATATTTAAATATGTATATATATGACATTAAAAGAAGGGGATGTTTTCACAATAATCCATTTATTGAAAGGATGATTTCTTGAAGCAATTTTTGTACTCTTTTATGACCTTTCATTTTACTGATACTACAAAAAAATTGGTAATTTTTGAACTCTTGATTGTTAATGAGTACTGTTTATAAAATTTAAAATTTTGAAAATTCATTTGCTTATAGCTTTTCCATTGGCTCTTTGAGATAGCGTATCACTATATTTTGTAATAGCTATGCATCAAACTTTGCATTTAAAAGTTAGAAAGCATTGATTTTCACCAAAATAGGACATATTTGGTACTCCTAAGTATTTTACTTTCCTTACTTTATTCTCACAGAAAATTTTAAAGAAAAATTATTCATATACATAGTCCCTAAATATTTGTGTATTTTCTCAACAAACTAAATCATACATATGCATATGTATATTCGTATATATTCTTTATTTATCTCCTTCTTGTCTCTCTCCTTTTTTAGACAGATAAATAGATGGGTAGGTAGTTAGGTACATATACAGGGTAACTGTAACTTACTAACAAGTGGAGGATCTAAGATTTAAAAATGATAATGAAAGAATAAATAAGTAAGCTCTGGATGTACAAGAAAATCTAGTGACAAATTAATTATATGCGAAGACCACACACACACACACACACACACACACACAAACAGACACCCCATTTAATAACCAAGTTAGTTCCTGAAATGAAGTCATTGGATGAATTGGTCACATAATAAGGAATTGTATGTAGTATAAAAATTACAATATCGAGAACAAATAAATGGTCAAAAGAAACTACAACTTAATGGCTTTGCTTTTTTTTGTAGAGCTCTTACATTCAGTACTGTGATGTATAACAATATAAAACTATGATACTGTACTGTACAATGAAATCAGCAAAAATCACAATACTCTATAAACAAGGTGTACTGTACAAAAAACATTAAGGGTCTATACACAAGATATACACAACTGAACAAGAAAAAAAATAGGTTGTAAGTCCAAGCAGCGTACCTCTTTTGTAAGTCCAAACAGTTGTTATACAGGTAGGTCTTTAAACAAAGAAAAACTGTATTTAGTATATTAATACATATATTTATTCTAGAGAAAAAGTTTGATAGACAATTTTATAGTCCCAGTACCTAACACAGTAGCACAAAGTTTTTGATTCCTAAATAAATAAATGATGTCATTGAGTTAAAATGTCAACAATCTAATTTATATAATCACACTGAAACAATTTAATTACTTTGAAAATTTAAGATCATGTCTCAAATATTCAGACTATTTAACTTGAATTGCTTCTTGTTAACCTAGGTGCATGAGCTCCTTTCCTCAAGTGCTCTACTATATCTTGAGGAAAAAAGACTATTTAGACTATAAACCCATGTGTTTTCAGCTTCATGAATAAGATGAGCAATGAAGAAAGAAAAAAGTAAATTGTTTTAAATTTTATTTTTATTTTCAATTAACACATAATATTTATGCATATTTATGGACTAGGGTACAATAATTTGACAAATGTTTTAGTGTAGTCAGGGTAATTAGCATTTCCATTTCCTCAAATATTTAACATTTTAATATGTTGGGAAATTTCAGACTCATATCTGTAAATAACTTCTCGATGAACAATACAGTGTTGCCAAAAAAGAAAGCAAGTCTCAAATTCAGTCACATTGTTCTACCATTCCCCAAACATTTTGTTACAGATCATTTTAAAGGGACATTCAGGGGGCACTTTGATGTTTTTCCCTCTTGTATCATGGTGTGCTACAACATTATTTTAAATGTGACTGAACCCAATCTGTATTTAATAGGGTTTTTTTTGTTTTTTGTTTTTTTAACCATGCAGTCATTTGCTTTAAGAAACTAATCTGAAGCTGTATTATTTTATGTTTGTTCTAATTTTAGGAGTTTGGCAAAGTTCCCTAAAAAGATTTCCATCCATAAATTCTTTTTTATGATTTATTAAATGTTTGCTAAATATAAAAATATTTCATGTTTAATTGTACAGACTGGAGGGGAATTTAAGTATTTCCTCAAGAAAATTTATTGATGATTTTTTAGTATAATATTTCACAGAGATATCTAAGTTAAAACTCTCAAGAACTCAGAAAATTTTAGTAACAATGAAAAGTTCTCTTTATATTAGGAAAAATCATTATGAACTACAAGCTGTTTTCCCCCTAGTTCTTTACATATCCATTAGGAAAAGAGATTTAAATGAAAAACTCAGGGAAATTTTGGGGGTCTATGAATGCTGATACAATTAAGGATAATAAGTTATGTTGAGTTTAAAGATTCAAAGGTATTTATTACAAAACTAGTACATAAATATATCTTTCTCAGGGATTTAAATGTGATTATGATGAAATATCTATATTTTGGGGATTTAATAGTGGAAAGATCTGTTAGGTCAGGTGGATAAGGTAAAATCATTAAGCTCTAGGGTATAATTGCCATAAATGAGATGGATGGACAATGTTAAATATTCAAAAGACACAGAGACATAAATTATCCTTTAAATATATGTCCTAAGCTGGTGAAAAAAAACCTTTCAGGTAAAAGTAATGTCAGCAACAAAAGTATAGTATCATGAGCTCCTTTGGAAGACCTCAGGTAGTTCAAATTGATTGCTGTACAAAGCATCTGGAGGTAATGATGCTATGAATGGACAGGTGTGTGTGGCTGTTTAGTCATCAGTCCAGGACAAGCATGAATCATCCCTGCATATCTGTTAATAGGAAATGTGGAGAAATGTTGGCATGATTTTACCTTCAAATAACCTTGCAATAGAACTATACAGAAAAGCCCAAACAAGGTAAATCTCAAGTAAAATATATTGCTCCTCTTATCCCTTAACATTTATTAAAAAATTAAGCTTATTGGTACATTTCAGGTATATAACATAATGACATTCATCGTTGGAAATTTGTACGTTTATATGATCTATCATGATTCTTACTTTTCCCCACTCCCCTCCCCTCCCTTCCACCCTTCCACTCCTACCTATTTATAAAGACTTTGTTTCCATTTTTTCATTTTCTCATATTAATTCCATTCCCTTCTTTCCTTTCTCCAATCCCTCCCACTTCCCCTTCCCCTTTGGACTTTTTCTTCCTATTTCACAATATCTATTATGCCTTTTAGTCCTTACTCACACTTTCAGTTTCACATACCTGAGAAACTATTTGGTATTTACATGTCTGTTCAATTTATTTCACTTAAGAGAATTGCCTCAATGTTCCAAATTGCATCCATTTAGCTATAAATGTTTCTAATTTCTCACTCTTTATGTCTGAGTAGTACTCCATTTTATAAAACAAAACAAAACAAAATGCATTTTCTTTATCCAGTCTCCAGTTGATGGGCAATTGTGCTGTTTCCAAGTTATAGCTATTACAAACTGTGCCACTATGAACATGGGTGCACATATATCACTGTGATATGATCTTTTCATTCTTTGGGGAAGATACCCAGCAGGGAAATACCTGGGTCAAATGGGATCTCTAAACCCGGTTCTTTGAGGTATCTTCATACTGATTTCCATAGTGGTTGGACCAGACTCCACTCCTACCAACAGTGGAAAACGGTTCCTTCCTCTCCACAGCCCCACCACCATTTGTTATTGGTTGCTTTCTTGATAGCAGCCATTCTTTCTGGGATGAGGTGGAATCTCAGCATTGTTTTCATTTGCATCTCTCAAATGACGAGTGATGTCGAACATTTTATCTTATGTTTATTTGCTATTTCTATTTGTCTGAGAAATATCAGTTCATTTAAGATGCCTATTTTTGGATTGGGTATTTAAATTTGGGAGGTCTGATGTTTTAAAATTCTTTCTAGGTTCTAAATAGTAGACCTTTGTCTGAGGAACACCTGGTAAAAATTTTCTCCCACACTGTGGGTTGTCTCTTCACACTGTTAGTGGTTTCTCTTGCTGTGCAGAGCTGTTTAATTAAAAGAGATCCCACTTGCTGATTGTTTGTGCTAGTTCAAGTGGAACTGAGGTTTTGTTCATGAAAACTTTTCCTATGTCAATGTCTTCAAGAGTTCCACCTAATCTCTCTTCCAGACAGTTTAGTGTTTCTATTTTAATATTTAAATCTGTAATACATTTCGATTTTAGATAATTTCATGATGAGAGATATAGGTCTAGTTTTAATCTTTGGCATGTTGAAACCAAGTTTTTGCAGCACCATTTATTAAAGAGACTATCTTTCTTCCAGTGAGGGTGTTTGACTCCTTTATCAAAGACGAGATGACTGAGTGTGTCTGGAGTTGTTTTGGCATCTTTTAATCTGTTCCACTGGTCCTCAGGTCTGTTTCTTTGCCAGTACTATGCTGTATTTATCACAGTAGTTTTGTAGTATCATTTCAAGTTGAGGGTGGTGATAGCCTCTACTTTGTCTTTATTGCCTAGAATTGTTTTTGCTATTCTAGGTCTCTTCTTCTTCCAAATGGATTTTTGAATTGTTTCACAAGGTCTGTGAAGTATGCTGCTGGAATATCAATTGGGATTGCATTGAATCTTTATAGCAGTTTTTGAAGTATGGCCATTTTCACAATATTCGTACTTTCTACCCAGGGGGAAGGGATGTATTTCCATTTTCGGGTATCCCCTTTGATCTCCTTTTTGAGAGTGCTCTAGTTTTTGATTTCTTTCATTAGGTTGATTCCTAGGTATTTCACTTTTTTTGAATGCTATTGTGAGGGAGTTGTTTCTTTTTGTGTGTGTGTGGTTTTTCATTTTTTTTGTTGTTGTTGTTGTTAAATTCTTTTATTGGTACATTTTAGGTATACAACACAATTGCATGTTTCATTGGGAATTGTACCTTTACATAATGCATCTTGGTTATCATTTTTTCCCCATTCCTAGCCCTCCCTTCACCCCCTCCACCCTTCCCTATTTACAAAGACTTTATTTCCATTTCTCAGCATTTTTTCTTTCCCTTCTTTCCTTTCCCCTGCCCCTCCCACTACCCCTACCCCTTTGGACCTTTTCTTCTTATTTTGCATTATCGATTATTCATTCTAATCCTTGGTACATTTTAGGTACACAATATAATGACATTCATCATTGGAAATTTGCACCTTTACATAGTCTTTCTTGGTTCTTATTTTTCACCCTTGCCCAGACCTCCCTTCAACCCCTCCATTCCTCCCTATTTACAAAGATTTTGTTCCTATTTTTCCATTTTCTCATATTAATCCCATTCCCTTCTATCCTTTCCTCTCGCCCTCCCACTTCCTTCCCCTTTGTCCCTTTGCTTCCTATTTCACATTACCTATTATACATTTAAGTCCTTATTTCCACTTTCAATTTCTCACACCAGAGAAACTATTCAGTATTTATACATATGTGTCCTATTTATTTCACTTAAGAGTATCACCTCCATGTGCATCTACTTAGCTATAAATTGTCATTATTTGCAGATGACATGATACTCTATATAGAATACCTGAAGAACTCCACCAAAAGTCTTCTAGACTTAGTAACCAAATTCAGTCAAGTAGCTGGTTACAAGGTAAACACACAAAAATCAATAGCTTTCCTCTGCATGAACGACAGACTGAGAGAGAACTAGGTTAAATAAGTCCTTTCACAATAGCATCCAAAAAACTGAAATACCTAGGAATCAACCTAATGAAAGAAATCAAAGACCTCTTCTCTGAAAACTATACCACTCTGAAAAGAGATTGAAGATGATATCAGAAAATGGAGAGACATCACCTGCTCCTGGGTAGGAAGGATTAATATAATGAAAATGACCATACTTCCAAAACTGCTATATAGATTTAATGCAATTCCAATTAAGATCCCAGCAGCATACTTCATGGACCTTGAGGAAACAATGCAAAAATTCATTTGGAACAAGAAGAGACCCAGAATAGCAAAAGCAATTCTAGGTAACAGAGACATGGTAGGGGGTATCACAATCCCCAACTTGCAACTGTACTACAAAGCTACTGTGATAAAAACAGCATGGTACTGGCAAAGAAACAGACCTGAGGACCAGTGGAACAGATTAGAAGATGCAGAAACAACACCAGACACACTCAGCCATCTCATCTTTGATAAAGGAACCAAACACCCTCAATGCAGGAAAGACAGCCTCTTCAATAAATCGTGCTGGAAAAATTGGGCTTCAACTTGCCAAAGATTAAAACTAGAACTATATCTCTTGCCATGCACTAAACTAAAATTGAAATGGATTAATGATCTAAATATTAAAATAGAAACTCTGAACCAATTGGAACAGAGGTTAGGTAGAATTCTTGAAGACATCAGTGTAAGAAAAGATTTTATGAACAAAACCTCAGTTGCCCATGAACTAGCACAAAGAATCAACAAGTGGGATCTGTTCCTATTAAAAAGCTTCTGCACAGCAAGAGAATCCACCAACAGTGTGAAGAGACAACCCACAATGTGGGAAAAAATCTTCACCTGCTCTTCCTCAGACAAAGGTCTACTATCTTGAACCTATAAAGAACTTAAAAAGATCAGACCTCCAAAATTTAAAGACCCAATCCACAAATGGGCATCTGAAATGAACAGACATTTCTCAGAAAAAGAAGCAGAAATAACAGATAAATACATGAAAAAATGGTCAACATCACTCGTCATTCGAGAGATGTAAATGAAAACAAGGCTGAGATTCCACCTCCCTCCAGAAAGAATGGCTGCTGTCATGAAATCAACCAATAACAAATGCTGGTGGGACTGTGGGGAAAGAGGAACCCTGCTCCACTGCCTATGGGAGTGTAAACTGTTGCAACCACTGTGGAAATCAGTATGGAGATACCTCAAAGAACTAGGACTGGAAGTCCCATTTGACCCCGCTATTCCACTGCTGGGGATCTTCCCCAAAGAATTAAAAGAATCATACCACAGTGATATATGTGTGCCCATGTTCATAGAAGCACAGTTTGTGATAGCTAAAACTTGGAAACAGCCCAAATGTCCATCAGCTGGAGACTGGATAAAGAAAATGTGTTGTTGTTTTTTTATAAAATGGAGTACTACTTAGCCATAAAAGGGAGTTGTTTCTTCATTTTTTTTTTTCCTTGAGTCTGTTTTTTGTGTAAAGGAAAGCTATGATTTTTGTGTGTTGACCTTCTATCCAGAAACTCTACTGAATTTGCTTATTAAGTCTAGAAGACTTTTGGTGGAGTTCTTGGGGTCCTCTATATAGAGTATCGTGTCATCTGTAAATGATAGCAATTTGACTTCTTATTTTTCTATCTTTATACGTTTTTTTTTTTTTTCTCTTGTCTAAGTGCTGTGGCTAATGTTTCAAAAACTATATTGAACAGGAGTGTTGATATTGGACATCCTTGTCTTGTTCCTGATTTTAATGTGAAGGATTTCAGTTTTTCATTGAAATTTAGTATGATATTGGCTGTTGGTTTTAGTATGATATTGGCAGTTAGTTTTTCACAAATGGCTTTTGTCAGGTTGAGATAAAGACCGTCTATTTCAATTTTTTGTTTTAATCATGAATGTATGTTGTATTTTGTAGAACACTTTTTCTGTGTCTATTGAGATGATCATAAATTTTTTGTTCTTGGCCCTATTAATATAGTATTTTACATTTATTGATTTGAATATGTTGAACCATCCATGAATATCTAGGATGAATCCTCTTGGGGCAGGGTGGATGAACTTCTTGATGATCTTCTGCATTCTGTTTGCCAGTGCCTTTTTTAAAAATTAATTTTATTGATACACTTTAGGTGGAAAACAGTGTAAACAATCTGTTAAGTTCATTCGTTCAAGAGTTTGATTGAGTTCTAGTACTTTGTTGCTTATTTTTTGTCTCATTGATCTATCTATTTGTGACAGTAGAGTATTGAGTTCCCCCACTACTGTTGTATTGTGCTTATTTGATTTTTCATGTCCATTAGTATTTGTTTTATATAGTTGGGCCTCCTAGTGTTTGGTGCATATATATTTCTGATTGTCATCTCTTCCTCTTGGATTGTTCTCTTTACAAGGATGTAGTGTCTTTCCTTCTTTGTCCTTAATCATTGTTAGTTCGAAATCCACTTAATCTGCAAAGAGGATTGCTACTCTGCTTTTTGGGGGATTCCTGTCCCATGGAGTACTGTTTTCTACACTTTACCTTTCAATATACGAGTTTCTTTTTGAATTGTGTTTCTTGCATGCAGCATATTGTTGAATCTTGCTTCTTGGCCCGCTCTTCCAGTCTATTCCTTCTGATTGGTGAATTGAGACCATTAATATTGATGGTTATCACTGATAAATATTGACTTATCATTGTTATGACTTTTTCTTTTTGTTGGATTCTCCCCCTTTGCATTTAATTTCTTGTTGTGCCTGATGGATTCATTCTCCTGGTCTTCCTGGGTTGTGATCCTCATTGTCTTTTCCTAGGATTTTGCCTAAAATTTTTTGCAGTGCTGGTTTGGTATTCATGAAGTTCCTCAGGTGCTCTTTGTCATGAAAGTATCTTATTTCTCCATCAATTTTGAAAGATAGTTTTGCAGGGTACATTAATCTGGGTTGGAGGCTATTTTCCTTTAGGGCTTGAAATACATCACTCTAAGCTCTTCTTGGCTTAAGGGTTTGTGTTGAGGAGTCTGCTGTGATTCTGATGGGCATTACTTTGTATGTGATTTGTTTCTTTTCTCTAATTGCTTGTGAAATTTTGTTCCTCTGTTGGGTTTCTGGAATCTTAACTATTATACGCCTGAGTAGATTTCTTTTGATCATGGCTATTTGGAGTCCTATATGCCTCACTTACCTGTATGTGAAGTACTTTTCTCCTATTTGTGGAGTTTTCTGCCACCATGTGTGTGAACAGATTTTTATGTCATCTGCACTCTCTCCTTTTTTTCATTGGCTCTAATCAGTCTTATGTTATTCTTCTTTGCATCATCTAGCAACTGCTGGATTGATTTCTTGTGGTCCCTTACAATATTAAAGAAATTTTTCTTTTCCTGGTCACTAATTGCAATCTTATCTTCTGTATGTGAAATTCTTTCCTCACATTGGCTCATTCTGCTGCGTAAACTTTCAGTGGAGTTTTAATCTCCTGGAAATTTGTTTGCATGTGTTCTATGGATTCCATTTGTTTCTTATTTGGGGATTCCATCATGTACCTCAGTTCCTCTATTTTTTTATGTGTCTTCTCTAGATTTATTAATCATGTCTTGCCCTATGGGCACAATCTCTGCTGTTATCTGAGAACTTATTTCTGATTTCATTTTTTCAAGATCCTCCTTTTTTGCATATTCAGAGAGTCCAAGTTGTTGAATATCAATTTGTTCCATCTCATTTCCCTTTGGGATTGCTTTAGGTGATCTGGAAGTCTGGTTTTGAGACTTGTTTAGGTGCCTTCTGATTTCAACAGGGGGGATGTGAGTGTTTTCTGCTGGCACCCCTTCAGCTCACCTTCTTGGTGTTGGGGGCAGCTCAGCTCCTTGGCACTGGGGGGGGGTGGTACAGTGGCCCAAAAGGCTCACTTCCTTGGTCCTGCGGGGGCTGTACTCCTCAAAGCTGGATGAAGAGGTTTGGCAGTTTTAAAGGCTCAGTTCTTCAGCACTGGGGCAGATCTGCTCCTCAGCACTTGGACTGTTGGTATGGTGGCCTGAAAGGCTCAGCTTCTCAGAACTGATTGGGGGGGTCTCTATTTGCCAATATCTTATTGAGGATTTTTGCATCTATGTTCATCAGTGAGATTGGCCCATAGTTCTCTTTTTCAGTTGGGTCTTTCTCTGCTTTTGGGATCAAGGTTATACTTGTTTCCAGGAATGAATTTGGGAGTATTGCTTCCCTTTCTATTTCATTGAAGATTTTAGACAGTAGTAGCAATAGTTCTCTAAGTGTCTTGTAGATTTCAGCAGTGAATCCATCAGGACCCAGGCTTTTCTTAGTTGGTAATTTTTTAATTATATTTTCAATTTCATTGATTGATATGGGATTGTTTAGGAGTTTTAGATTTTGTTTGTTGAACTTTGGTAATTCATATGTATCTAGGAATCTGTCCATTTCTTCTGTGTTTCCCATGCTATTGGCATATAGGTTCTCAAAGTAGGTATTGATGGTCCTCAGGATTTCTGCTGGGTCTGCTGTAATTTCAACTTTTTCATTCTGAATTTAGTGGACTGATCCTTTTCTTTCCTTTTTCTGATCAGGTTGGCTAAGGTTTTGTCAAGTTTTTTATTCTTTTGATGAACCAACTCGGCGTCATTGATTTTTTGTATCCTTCTCTTAGTCTCCATTGCATTGATTTGCACTCTAATCTTTATAATTTTCTCCCTTGTACAAGCAGTGGGTTTGTCCTGCTCTTCTTTTTCTAGAAACTTGAGGTTCAGCACCAGGTTCTTTAATTGGACTCTCTCTGTTTTTCTAATACGAATATTCACAGCCATGAATTTCCCTTGTAAGACTGACTTCATTGTCTTCCACAGATTCTGATAAGTTGTATTGGCATCGTCATTTAATTGTAGAAACTGTCTGATTTCTTCTTTAATTTCCTCTGGGACCCATTGGTTATTCAGAAGTGTGTTCAATTTCCATGTGTTTATAAAATTATTGTTGTTTCTTCTGTTATTGATCTCTAATTTCATTTCACTATGGTCTGATAATATACAGGGGATAATTTCAATTCCTTTGCACTTACTTAAACATGTTCTATGAGCAAGTATGTGATCTACTTTGCAGAACAACCTGTGTGCAGCTGAAAAGAATGTTTATTCTGAATTTTTTGGTGGAACACTCTCTAAACATCTGTTATGTACATTTGTTCAAGAGTTTGATAGAATTCTAGTATTTTTTTGTGTTTTTTTTGTCTGGTTGATCTATCTATTTGTGTCAATGGGGTATTGAGGTCACCCACTACTATTGCATTAGTGCTTATTTAATTTTCCATGTCCATTAATATGTTTTATATAGTTCATTGCACTAGTATTTAGTGTATATATATTTATGATTATCATTTTTTCCTCTTGGACTTTTCCCTTCACAAGGATGTAGTGGCCTTCTTTGTCTCTCTTAGTTAGTTTTGGTTTGAAATCTATTTGATCTGCAAATTGATTGATGTCCTTCTTTTTTTTTTTTTTTTTTTTGGTTTCTGTCACATGGAGTATTGTTTTCTACCCTTTAACTTTCAGTCTATGAGTTTCTCTTTGAATTAAGTGTGTTTCTTGTATACAGCATATTGTTGGTTCTTGCTTCTTGACCCATTCTGCAAGTCTATTTCTTTGATTGGTAAATTGGCTTAACATATTTATACATTATTTTCAAAGAAAAATCAAATGACAATTTGACATTGTTTTTTGTTTTACTGGACATTCCTATGTAAAAAGGCTGCCATACTTGTTTAACTCTGCCTTCTTCATCTTCTGTCTTGAATGTTCTTGAATTTTAAATCTTAAATTTTAAATGTAGAATAGTCAAAACTGATTCTCTTTTTTCACTTTCTACTGATGCTACATAATTGATTTTTTTATTTATTTTCTTATTTGATACAGATTTTTCAACTTACTAGGGGACATTCAGGCCACTGATGAAGGAAGATTAGAACTCTGACTTCTGAGATGGGAATATATGGGTGGAATAGCCTGGATTTAAACTAAATCCTTTTAATATCTGCTTCTCAGCAAAAGGGCTCTGACTGCATTGTCTATCTTGAGGTAGACTCTTTTTCTTTGGTATTGTGCTTGCCATGATGAAAATTGAGACAATTTTGATTGTAATCAATTGTAATCTAGGACACAAAGAAAAAAGTCAAATGAGGCAGGGGAGTTCAGATAGTACTGTGTCAGAACCTGGCCATGAAACTAGGAGCCCCAACACCAGGAAACTGGTAGCAGCTACCATCTAAGTGGACTTTCCATAATATTTCCATTGATTTTAAGCCTGGTTTTCATGTGTTAGAGTCTAAATTGGTCAGTTTTGTTAGGAGAAGAGACAGTATTAATATAATTAAAACTCAATTTTAAGCATTCAAAGCTCAAGTGGCCGATGGGCCCAAGAAAATACAACACATGAATGAAACCTGGTAGAAGGTTTGCTTATTTGAGATTTACTTTGGAGAATATTCCCCATTACTATTATATATCCTATGCATGCACAATTCTAATTAAATGGATTTTATTGCTTATTTAGTCATAGTATATGTACGTAGACTTTTTTTTTTTTTTTTTTACTTTTTTGGTACTGGGGATTGAACTCAAGACTTTGAGCTTGCAAGGCAGGCATGGTGCTGCTGAGCTAAAGCCCCAGCCCTGTGTAGGTAGGCTTTTAATGAATTCTTGTACACCATAAGCATATTGGCTTCCATTATTATCATTCCAGGTGAGTATTCATGGTCGTTTTGTAATGTTAACAAAGTTTTCCAAATTATGTGGCCTAGAAAAGAAACAAGTTTATAGGAGACATTTAGAGGCCACATGTCAAGAGTGAGGTCCTTGATTTTCTAAGCCTCTGTTGATCTTACTAAAGGACAAGCATATGAGAAGAAATTTAAGTGAGGGAACAAGGACATAAGGATTTGGTTTATGAGCAGTCTGAATGAAGGTTCTGGAAAATACAGATAAGCAGCATCTGAAGCTCTGAAGATTATGGCAGGAACTTGGGGGTTGTTTCTGATACAGACTTCTCTCAAGGGCATTGGAACAAATAGGTGTCTAGAATGGGTTTGGTCATAGTCCTAGTCAGGTTCTCATATAAGCAATCAATAGTAACACTGGAGGTCATATTTAGACAATCCTACACATTCCACAAAACTCACAACATATAAAAATGTAATTGCTTAACTATATCACAGAGAGACATGATTACAGCTTTCATAATTGTACTTTTTGCATGATGTTTTGCTTAAGAGCAATTATATTGTGTTTGGGCATTTTTAAATAAAGAAAAAGGAAAAACAAAGAATGGAACAGAATGAAA